>NC_079218.1:14657317-14957317 GCF_029633865.1 Lampris incognitus
TTTCCCCAATGTACAAGTCACTGCAATCACCCTGGCACTTAACAGCGTACACTATATTGCTCTGTTTGTGCCAGGGGGCCCAATCCTTGGGGTGGACCAACTTCTGGCACAGCGTGTTTTGGTGTTTGAAAGCAACTGAGTCGTGTGATTGCAACAATCCCTAATCCTCTGAGAATGGTACACATGGCCTTTGAAACTCTAGTTAAAGGTCACACCCATATTTGCATATGAAACTGGTAGTTTGTTTCGGTTGTTGGGCAACTGTATTATACTGTATTGTTTATAAGGGTGGGGACACCTGCAGTCAGTTTAAACTGAAGATGCCATTTAGTTGAGTGATGAAACGTATCTGTCAATAAATGGATTGTTGAGTATGCATCAAGACATGTAGGATTTCGCAATGTTATTTTTAATGTACATAAATATTGTCAGGTATAAAACTAATTTTGGAATATACATACCAGAAGGGAACCGTAGGGCCCAAGATATTCGATAAAATAATATTTTAAAAGTAATCAGTTTTAATTTTATGAATTCATAAATTTGACAAACATCTAAACAAAATGTTTCTGAGGAAGTTAACCCTTCAAACCTGCCTGTTCAGCTGTGTGAAGGGTTAAATGAAAGAAGCCCATTTGTCTCTCTGTCAGTTGCTGGGAGGAAAATGCTGCGCTTTCAGCTCTGTGATTGGTGGTCCAGCTGTAATTTTACAGAGGTCCGAGCAGTAGCGATTCATTGAAAGCGTCATTTCAAATGACAGTAAAATTGACCAATCACGTCTTCCCTCTAAATGGGCGGGCTTTGTTATCGCTAACTTCATGACAAGTTAGCGATACGCTGATAAACTAGCTAGCTAGCTAGCTGGCTAGCATGTTGGTTCACGATGGAAGCCAGGAGTAGCGTTGCCGCTAGCGAGGAGGACGTCGTTGCGAATTTATTATCCACGCAGTTTCCACGATTTACTTTTAATGAAAGGTTGGAGTTAATCGGCATAGGAAGGCCCACACCAGAGCTTAATTTGGTGAGTTGTTTAAAATCTGAAAGGCTGCCTTGCCAGCTGGTTTTATTCTGGCCGTCGTTGCCACTATAGTGGTTATGGGGCTACATAATTCCCCTTATTGAGCTGGTAGGAACGTTAGTTTACAGCTGCTGTTTCCTCGGTTCGGGTTTACAGTGACACACTTCCGCTGCGCGGGTTTTTTGTTGTTATGGTAATGGTGGAAGGAATAAATGGTGCGCGTTGTGTAGCCGAAAGAGAAAGTTGTCACGACTCCTGCTTGAGCTCCTCTACACCACTAAGGTTTATTTGGGGGAAACTGTCGTTATGCAGAATCACCGGTCAGTCTGTACATGTACTAACTCCGTGGTCATTATGCCACTTTTACCATATTATATATATTTAATAAGCCCTTGTGCCAATCTAATAATACTATTTATTAACTATATTGATTGTTTGTGGTGGTGGGTTCCCAAAAATGCCATGGTCGCTGTTCACTGTCCATGGTTCTGAAAGTGTCGCTAGTTGCTTTGTGTGTGTGTGTGTGTGTGTGTGTGTGTGTGTGTGTGTGTGTGTGTGTGTGCGTGCTGTCATGTTAAGTAGGCTTGACATTTTGTTGGTTTTGTGTGGCAGGAGGGGGGTGGCTGTCATGCGTTTTTACACATAGTTTTGCACCCTGGCCCGTTGTCACCATATTCCGCTGACGTGCACTTGGTGATAACTCTCATTCTCTCCGTGCTGTTTGCTCATTGCATTGCCTAGGCTGGACTAGCATCTTACTTTTTGTTTTTATTTTTCGGAGCTGGAATTGTAATGGGTAACTTTTGCAGTACTATAGGTGAGGACACCGTAAGCTTGGCTGGTAGTGTGCCCCCCTCCCCAATGAGGGAAGGGTGGTCAGAGGGCCAAGGTTTAAGAGTCACAGTTCGCTACTGATGCATACATCATCATTTCCCTCTGTGTTGTCCCTCTCTTGCTGGTCATTTGGCATCTTACTGGTATGAAACGGCAACATTGGGCGAGTTGAATTTTAACTTTTGGAAATATTTGAACATTAATAATTTGGAAAGTAATTTGAATAACTAATCCCTCTCCCTGCTGCCGTATATTGTATGCAGATGCAGGATGGCAGACAGCTAGCCATGGATGACATTGATAGGATGGAGGATGTTCTGAAGCAAGCCGCAACAGTGCTGGGTGATTTTAGGACTAAAGCATTGGACATAGTATATACGTACAGTTTAGCCATGAGTCTTCTCAGAACAATGAAGACAAGACAAAGTTTTACACTGGGCTCCCCAACTTCTTAGTTTTAATGCAGGTTTTTTTCCAACTGTGAGCCTTATATCACCTGTGGCTAGGTGTCTGTGCTTTCTAAATTTGAACAAGTAATTTTTAGCTTTACCGAGGTTGAGACTTAATCTTCCTCTGATCATCATCACACACTCCGCAGTACCTTTGATTGAATTTAGCCATAGGTCTGAAAAGTTCAGACTTTCATGAAATTGAATCCAATTTATAGTTTAGTCAGGTAAAGTTAAAGAAGGTTGAATCAGTTCATCTGGATACAACGTTTATTGACAGATACATTTCATCATTCCACTGAGTGACAGTTTCAGTCAATTAGACTGAAGATGTCACTTAGTTGAATGATGGAACGTATTTGAAACGTCTTTGATTTTGTTACCTGGATTATTGAGCATCCATCAAGTCAAGCCAAGTTAATTTTATTTGTATAGCCCATTATCACAAATGACAAATTTTGCCTTAGTGGGCTTCACAGCAATACAACATCCTGTCCTTAGACCCTCGCATCAGATCAGGAATCAGAATAAGATAAGGAAATCAGATAAGGAACAACTCCCTTAAAAAAAAACCTTTAACAGGGAGAAAAAATAGGAAGAAATCTCAGGGAGAGCAACAGAGGGATCTCTCTCCCAAGACGGACAGACGTGCAATGGATGTTGTGTTTACACAATTTACAGAATACAACACTGAAAGAGGATAAAAGAATTATAATGGAATTATAAGATATATGAAGAATATGATGAGGAGGATGCCAAGCAGTGTCCAGATGCCACCGGAACAGCCCAGGACCTGAGCCACGCGACTACCATCACCATGGAGACCTGGCAGGAGGACAGACGACACATGCACACAGAGGAGACTTGCATCACCCCATTCACATACATAGGAGAAGAGACAAGAAAATACAGCAGTCACACATCGGAACGAGAGAAGGATATAACATTGAAACAGGATAACAGAATTATATGGA
This sequence comes from Lampris incognitus, assembly GCF_029633865.1. Classification (NCBI taxonomy): domain Eukaryota; kingdom Metazoa; phylum Chordata; class Actinopteri; order Lampriformes; family Lampridae; genus Lampris; species Lampris incognitus. The sequence continues at coordinate 14,660,593 of NC_079218.1, forward strand.
TTTATGAGATAAAATATATGATGAGGAGGATGCCAAGCAGTGTCCAAGTGATAACCACCGTTGTACACTGTTTTAGTTCTTGTAAAAAAGAAACCACTAATACCTTTGGTGTATTATTTAATCTTCGCAATAAACATCTGATTGCCAAAAAAAGATACATTCATGTTAGTCATGCGTTTTTCACTTACAAAGTACTACTGAATCTAACATGTTACTTTGTAACTTGCTGTCCCAACACTTCTGAAAGTATACTGTTTCTGAAAATATTTCCAACTTCGGGAATCACGTCATCCCAAAATTCCATAACAGGCAAAATTCTTTTAACAAAAATGTCATAGTTCCACACCACAAAGCGGCAATACTCAGCATCCGCAATGTGAAGCTGTGCCCGGACTTGGACGTAGTAAGCATGGCTCCTGTCCATGTAACATCATCCCCATCATTGAATCCTTTGTCTCCAGCACACAGGCGCAGATTAACCTCGTCTTGCTTGCAGTGTGGGCACTAAACTTCACAGTGAAAAGAAACTGTAAACAATAGACTGAAGAGGTTAATTCTGTCTGACTTTTTACTTAATTCACTGATTCTTACATCAAGACAGGTGTTTTTTACCTGACGTGTTTCGACTACCAAGACTGTAGTCTTCATCAGAGGTTTTGCTGAAGCTTCCTGTCAGCTCATTTATGTGGAAATGGTCATCTTACCTTTGAATGGGATAAAATAGACATTTCTTTATTAACCACAAATGGAAAATTGCATTTTGCAAAGTTCTTATGTGGGTGTGCTCTGGTGATACATTTAAAACAATAGCTACAAGCAACGCCACTAACACTTAAATCGGGGCTAACAGTTTCACAAAAGACAAGTGAATGTAAAAAACTTAACCTGCCATGCAATTGCAATGAGCTGCCATGACTTCTCCATCTTGTTTCTTGTTTCATGATGATCCATTCGTTTTTTGTTTTTTTTTAAAAATGTTTTTTTACTACTTTTATTAATCCCCGTGGGGCAATCCTTTCTCTGCATTTAACCCATCCTAGCTGTGTAGCTAGGAGCAGTAGGCAGCCGCTAGGACAGCAGCCCGGGGACCAGCTCCAGTTCGTCTTGCCATGTCTCAGTCAGCGACACAGACAGGAGTATTAACCCTAACATGCATGTATTTTTGATGGTGGGGGAAACTGGAGCACCCGGAGAAACCCCGATGCAGACACGGGGAGAACATACAAACTCCATACAGAGGACGACCTGGGACGACCCCCAAGGTTGGACAACCCCGGGGTTCGAACCCAGGACGTTCTTGCTGTGAGACGACAGCACTAACCACCGGGCCACCCTGCCACCCATCTTTAGTGGCATTTCACCGGACCTTTGAGAGTGGTTAACTTAGTAACGATAAGTAAACAACTGTAACATTAATGTCGAGAGGCACCGATGTGTTGAATGTTTGTTGCCAGATTAATCCACAGGGCAATAAAGAAAAGCCACTCGTGACAGTACTTGTGGAGCATCTTGGTACCGAGGCCATGGACCCAACCGCTAAAAAGTTGTATGCGTCTATACTTTTGTATGCTTTCATGAAGCATGTCTGGAGGACAAGGTAGATGCTTACGTGTACTGCCTCAATAGCAGGCAAGTCTTTCAATTCAGTTGAAAAATCACTCCTCTTCATAACATCATCATCATCGGTGATCACTCGAAGCGAGTATGGCTGTCCTCTGGAGGACACATGTACGTGACTTTGTTTAATGTGGGGAGACTGGTGCACAGACCGTCACCATATGGTCCTTGACAGCTCTGGGTCAGGATCCAGTGGCATTGAGTCCAAGACGACTGGGGGCCCATTTCTGCTGCAGCCTTCATCTATCTGCCTTCCCAGCTGTTGTGATGCTCCCCTAAAGTCAGCCATCATCCTCCGCCTGTTCCACCGTTGAGGACTTGGTTGGATTGCTCTTTGTCAGGGACCTCCCCCTTGACCTTACCGCCATGGGTGACCCTACCAGGAGCATAGCTCCAGACGGCATTGCTCTCGGGATCTCAGGACCACGCAAGCTTCCCTACCATGACAAGGGGACAATCCACGGAGAAGACCTCTGCATAACATAAGAATCATATCCAACATATCTGGTTATTTTCTGTGTATACCTTTCTCTTGTAATAGCCTCTAAACTAGCACAGTACAGGCTTTCCTCCATCTCGTCAATTCTGCTTTTCACTTCCTGCCCTCCATTTTAATTTCACGCGTCATCAGAATCATGTGACTGCAAACAACCTATTGTGGGTTCGGCTGGACCTTCAGGACGGGGCTGGACCGTCCAACATTGCCTTCTCAATACAAACAGAGAGAGGGAGCGTGGTTTGTGGGAGAGCAGACGTGACCTTACTATATTACTGAAAGTATGATGTGCACGAAAGGGATTTAGCACAATATATTCTGGGACTCCACAGTTACAGACGGCATTCTGTGCATTAAAGCAAAGGCTGCTTTAACTTTCGTAGACATCAATATTTTTGCAAAGGACAAAATCAGTTATCTTCACTGTTACACTTGGCGCCATGAACAGATCCAGGATTTTGTGCACAGAATGCTTTCTGTAACTGTGGCGTCCTGGAATATATTGTGTTAAATCCCTTTTGTGCACACCATACTTTCAGTAATATAGTAAAACAGTTAATGAACATTCGATGGCATGGAACGATGATGGTAATAGTGCATTCTGCACTTCAAGCCACAAAAGCATAAATGCTGTTCTAGGACATCTATTACATGGACAGAATTACTTTTGTCTACAAAATGAGTTTCTTTTGTCCATATAGTGCCGAAGTGCATTCAGCCTTTTGTCCACAACATGAAAAGCATTACAGTCAATGCAATGCACAACAGGAATTATCTGTTTGGTTTTCTGTACATGAAAGTATGTGCTCTCTTCAGTATTTTGCGGACACAATGCTAATGTGTTTGTGTTTTTTCATGGACAAAAAGCGTTCCGGTGTTGTATGGTATTGTAATGAATTTATGCATTTCGTTGCACAAAAGCCATTCTGTCTACGAAAAAGGGTCTCTTACACTTGGCGCCCCATAGTTATGTGGGAAAACATAAATGTCTGAACACTAGAGTTTGTAATTCTCAACCCGAACCCTGTCAGGCTCGACCCGATCACGTCGGTTCAGGCTCAGATCAAGTATTCCAGCGGGTTCGAGAGGGTTGGGCTCTGCGCTGTGGCGGACAGATGAACTTGAAACTGAAGTTGAACTTGAATGTGCATGGTGGCGGGGGCTCTTCCACAGTTGTGGGTCTGACGTGTGTCGGAAATTACAGACGAGGTAAAAAAACAAAAAACTAAACCTAGAGGAGGCTTTGGTGACCACCTAGTCAAGTGACGCAGAGGATGTCAGTTGACTAGGTGGTCCTTCAATGCAGCCTGGGACCCATGTGCATTTATACTTCAAATACGATGTGGACAAATGTGTCCCAGGCCACCTCCGAATGTGGCCTGAGCAATCGGATCTCAAGATGGAGTGGGGACGCACTGGGTGCATTCACATAGTGTATGTACTAAGAGCTGTCCGCTAGTGATGGGATAACCCAAGACACTTGTTAATTCCAGGTGTAAACGGCGTCGGACACACCGCTGTCTGTTTTTCCTCTCTGTGCTTAGAGCATCAGAATAGACAGCTATGAAAATACCTGATCCACGACTGACTTTGCTGCAAATAGATGTATGATTACATTTCCCACGTTATTTATTCGCCAAGGTATTTTACACGATGCTCAAGGGACTTGAAACACATTTAAATTACATGCGGAGACGTTCCGTACTTTCATCCCTTGAGTGCTTACTCAGCCATCAATCATCCATCCATTTTTCATTACCTACTGAGTTCATTTCAGGGATACAGGAAAGACAAGGAAACATCCTTAACAAGTAGACACTCCATCACAGGAGAACTCAATCAGTCAATTAAAAAAAATAATAATTGAAACAATAATGAACCAAGTCGGTATTGAAATAACAGTAGCGGCACAGATAATAATGTAATTACATTTTTAAATCCACTTCTTAATTTGGCTGTTAAGAACCCTCCCTTCATTAATAAAACCCAATTCTTGTTTTCACGAAATAAATGGTTGAAGGCAAGACATGTTTTGCAAGATATTAGAAAGACTTCACACATCAGTGTTACTAACGGTTCTTAAATGCCTGTTTGGTACCCGTGGCTGAAACAAAAGAAAAACATTTCAGCAGTCTCAAAAATGTGTGGTAATTATGTTGTCAAACGGGATTATTGTTAATACAAAGCACTTGCACAGTGATGATAATGTGCTGTGTCTAATTCCCTTAGAAGTGCTGCTGCGTTGACTCGGCGCCTCACTCTGGTTTCGGTCTGTTGGTTGTTGTCTGTTCTGCTGACGGCTCTGGTGAGCCGGTGTTTCATGTCAGGTGTGAATTTGACAAGAAATCGCCCTCTTTCTTTGATCACCCAATACGCTCCCTTTTTCTCCATTAGGGTCTCGTCTTCGCCAGGAGGACTCCCCTCCCCGCATCGTGGAGCACCCCTCTGACCTCATCGTGTCCAAAGGGGAACCCGCCACTCTCAACTGTAAGGCGGAGGGTCGTCCTACCCCGACGATAGAGTGGTACAAAGATGGGGAGCGTGTGGAGACCGACCGCGACAACCCTCGATCCCACCGCATGCTGCTGCCCAGCGGCTCCCTCTTCTTCCTGCGAATCGTGCACGGCCGGCGAAGCAAGCCCGATGATGGCAGCTACGTGTGTGTGGCCCGCAACTACCTGGGGCAGGCTATTAGTCACAACGCGTCCCTGGAAGTAGCCAGTAAGTGCAAGTCTTACTGTTGTTGTGTGTTTGCATGTGTATGTATGAATGTGAATGTGTAAGGGGGATTGCTGCCAGTGATGGCGGTTGTGCAATGGAGGGTGGGGTTTTTCAGTTTCATGGGGCCCGGCTTGGCTGGCATTTTGCGTCAGCGGAAATAATTTAATCATTAATTTAATACTAGGCTGGGGTTTTATTTTAAAGCTGTGGTCTGTATTGACAACACACCACCATGCAGCAGCAAACATTTCCAAAATATAGACTGATCATGGATGTTCACAGAAGCAGCATTATCTCTGGAGATCTCACGGGGAAAATTTGATTATACTCAATGGGCCTCAGTCATCAATTGTTCGGACACACCCATGGCATGTTTTTAGCCCTGGTTTAGGTTTGTCTCAGAGACCATTGCAGAACCTGGATAACCCCTGAATTTAGACACCAGCTGGCTAATACTGATGCCTTTGCAAGCCTGGGTGATGGCTCGTTGCAAGAGGTAGACGATAGATGTTAGGGGGAAGGAATTACAAATACAATTTCATTAAGCAGACACTTTTATCCAAGGCGATGTACATCTGAGAGTTAATACAATACAAATAAGGATCTAGTCAGGAGGCGACAACGCAAGTAAGTGCTAAAAAACTAGGTTCAAGTCCAATAGGACATAGATGTCAACAGGCAGTGCACAAAGGCAATGCATAGGGTGCATAGAAGTGTTTTTATTAATACCATCAGGTGTGGGGGTGTTCATTAAAGAGCTGGGTCTTTAGCTTCTTCTTAAAGATGGAAAGGGAGTCAGTGGATCAAATGGAGTTTGGTAACTCGTTCCACCACCGGGGAACTACAGAAGAGAAGAGTCTGGCTAGTGACTTAGGGCCCTGTTGTGGCAGAAGTGCCAGGCGCCTTTCATTGGCAGAGCGTGGTGAGCAGGACTGAGTGCAGACCTGAATGAGGGAGTTCAGGTAAGGCGGGAGCCATTTCAGCTGCTGTTTTGTAAGCGAGCATCAAGGTTTTGAGAATTCGATGCGGGCAGCTACTGGGAGCCAGTGGAGGGATATGAACAGCGGTGTGACATGTGTTGTTTTGGGTTGGTTGAAGACCAGACACGCCGTCGCGTTCTGGATAACCATCCGGGTTTGCTTCTCTGAGTGTCAGACAATCTTGAGAGCTACAAAAAAAAACTCCATGGGTGTGTAAGAACCATTTTTTAATGTATGAACTATAGCTGAATGAGGCCCATTGTTCTTTGACAGAGTAATTTAAGAGCATACTCGGCTATTCAACACCTTTGTTATAGTCTATTTTCTTGTCTATAGAATTGGAGTCAGTTAATATTATGTATGCCAGTAGGGGTTCCAATATAACCCGCCTGACATGCTCAAGAGAAGCTTATTTGTCATGTAAAGACAAACCTTTTGACGAAAATTTAAATCATTCAGTATTCCATAACATTTCTAACATGAATATCACCATTTGGTCTGAGGCTGGATACTGCCACTGTATTTTCAACCTGAGCAAAACGGAGCATGTAAAAAGAAAATATACATAGGAAAATTTAAAAAAGTTACTTTGAGATAAAGTAGTATATATTCTTAGCTTTTGTTCCAATTATGGATAAAGATAATTTTTATGGGGACTCCTCAGAAATGCCCTGTGAGACCCATCTGTCAGACATGCAGCAGGTGTTTGTGTCTGGTTCCCTTCTTTGTGTGTGTGTGTGTGTGTGTGTGTGTGTGTGTGTGTGTGTGTAATTTATGTCCCAGCTCGGGTTAAGTGTTAACAGGTGACAGTGTCAATTTGCTGAGTCGTAATGTTTTAGGTGTCAAATGTATGGCGTTTCCTGCCAAACAGCCTTTCACTGCATTGTGTCCTTGGAAGAAATCTGTCAGCGATGTGTTCAGTATACACACCACCACACGTGTGTGTGTGTGTGTGTGTGTGTGTGTGTGTGTGTGTGTGTGTGTGTGTGTGTGTGTGTGTGTGTGTGTGTGTGTGTGTGCGTACATCTATCTGTATGTGTGAGTGTTCATTAGCATTGATAGCAGACTTAACTCTGTGGAAAGACAGGAAAAGGTTAGGGGGTAAAGTAAATGCCAGCATCAGAACGTAAGAGCAGATGCTCCTTGGGTCACAATGGCGCACAGGTTCTGCAAGTTTAAACTATGACACAGTTTGACACCAGACTGATGGGTGACTTTGGTGGGAACAGAACAATACTGGATCATTTTCAATTGAATAACTAATGTTACATATTCATATGATATCCTGGATGCTTAACATTGTAAAATAAATACTTTTGCATCAGTTGACAGAGCTAAAATAAGCTCATCTGAATCATGTTTTTAGCTAGACAAAAAGCCATAAGTGCAAGCTGACACATCAGAAACACTCCAAAACTTCTAATAAAAGATTGATGTTTGACTGCATCGAAGGTGATAGAGCACATTTTACATGCATCTGTGTTGATGGAGTTTCTGTGAAATCCTACCTCAGATGAAACTGCATGGGCAATACCTACTACTACTACTACTACTACTACTACTACTACTACTATTACTTTTGGCTGCTCCTGTTAGGGGTCACCACAGCAGATCATCCGTTGCTGTTTCTTCCTGTCCTCTGCATCTTCCTCTGTCAAACCAGCCACCTGCGTGTCCTCCCTCACCACATCCATAAACCTCCTCTTTTCCGCTTCCCTGGCAGCTCCATATTCAGCATCTTTCTCACAATATACCCAGCATCTCTCCTCCACACATGTCTAAGCCATCTCAATCTTGCCTCTCTTGCTTTGTCTCCAAACCGTCCAACCTGAGCTGTCCCCTTAATATAATCGCTCCTAATCTTGTCCTCCTTTGTCACTCCCAATGAAAATCTTAGCATCTTCAACTCTGCCACCACCAGCTCCACCTGCTGTCTTTTTGTCAGTGCGACTGTCTCCAAACCATATAACATAGCTGGTCTCACAACCATCTTTCAACTCTTCCTGACCCTTCTGTCACAAATCACTCCTGACTCTCTTCTCCACCCACTCCATCCTGCCTGCACTCTCTTCTTCGCCTCTCTTCTGCACTTCCCGTTACTTTGGACAGTTGACCCCAAGTATTTAAACTCATACGCCTTCGTCACTTCTACTCCTTGCATCCTCACCATTCCGCTGTCCTCCCTCTCATTCCTGCATAAGTATTCTGTCTTGCTCCCTCTCACTTTCATTCCTCTTCCCTCCAGTGATCTCGTCCGTCAACCTGTCCATCACCACTGTAAACAAGAAAGGGCTCAGAGCCGATCCTTGATGTAATCCCACCTCCACCTTGAACCCATCTGTCATTCCAACCGCACACCTCACCACTGTCACACTTCTCTCATACATATCCTGTATCACTCCTATATACTTCTCTGCAACTCCCGACTTCCTCATACAATACCACACCTCCTCTCTCGGCACCCTGTCATATGCTTTCTCTAAATCCACAAAGACACAATGTAACTCCTTCTGGCCTTCTCTATACTTCTCAATCAACATTCGCATCTATAGTGCTCTTTCGTGGCATGAAACCATACTGATGCTAACTGATCATCACCTCTCTTCTTAACCTAGCTTTTATTACTCTTTCCCATATCTTCATGCTGTGGCTGATCAACTTTATACCTCTGTAGTTGCTACAGTTCTGCACATCGCCCTTGTTCTTGAAAATCGGTACCAGTATGCTTCTTCTCCACTCCTCAGGCATCCTCTCACTTTCCAAGATTGTGTTAAACAATCTAGTTAAAAACTCCACTGCCATCTCTCCTAAACATCTCCATGCCTCCACAGGTATGTCATCAGGACCAACTGCCTTTCTACTCTTCATCCCCTTCATAGCTGCCCTCGCTTCCTCCTTCTTAATCCACCGCACTTCCTGATTCATTATCCCCATACATCTAACCTTCTTGCTCTCATTTTCTTCATTCATCAGCCCCTCAAAGTACTCCTTCCACCTTCGCAGCACGCTCTCCTCACTTGTCAGCACATTTACATCTCTATCCTTGATCGCCCTTGCCTGCTGCACATCCTGCCCAGCTCGGTTCCTCTGTCTAGCCAATTGGTACAAGTCCTTTTCTCCTTCCTTAGTGTCTAACCTCTCATACAACTCACCATACACCTTTTCCTTTGCCTTCTCTCTCTTCACTTTATGCTGCATCTCCTTGTACTCGTGTCTACTTTCTTCTTCTCTATCCCATTTCTTCTTTGCCAACCTCTTCCTCTGTATACTTTGCTGTACTTCCTCGTTCCATCACCAAGTCTCTTTGTCTTCCTTCCTCTGTCCTGATGACACACCAGTTACCTTCCTAGCTGCCTCCATCACTATTTCTGCAGTGGTTGCCCAGCCATCTGGCAATTCTTCACTACCACCCAGTGCCTGTCGTAACTCCTCCCTGAACTTCACACAACAGTCTTCCGTCTTCAGCTTCCACCATTTGATGTTTGGCTTGGCCTTTATTCACAATCTCATCTTGGTCTCCAAAGTCATCCTATATACCACCATCCGATGCTGCCTCACTACACTCTCCCCTGTCACCACCTTGCAGTCTCCAATCCCTTTCAGATTGCACCTTCTACATTAGATATAGTCCACCTGTTGTGTATTTTCCTCCACTCTTATACATCACCCTGTGTTCCTCCCTCTTCTTGAAATATGTATTCACCACAGCCATTTCCATCCTTTTTGCAAAATCCACCACCATCTGTCCTTCCACATTTCCCTCCTTGACACCATACCTACCCATCACCTCCTCATCACCTCTGTTCCCTTCACCAACATGCCCATTGAAGTCCGTTCCATCACCACTCTCTCCTCCTTGGGTACACTCACCAACACTTCATCCAACTCACTCCAGAATTCTTCTTTCTCTTCCATCTCATACCCAACTTGTGGGGCATATGCGCTGATAACATTCATCAATACACCTTCGATTTCAAACTTCATACTCATCACTCTGTCTGACACTCTCTTCACCTCCTGCACATTCTTGACATACTCTTCCTTCAGAATTACCCCTACCCAATTTCTCCTCCCATTTGCACCATGGTTGAAGAATTTGAACCCACCTCCGATGCTCTTGGCAATTACTCCCCTTCCACCTGGTCTCTTGCACACACAGTATATCTACCTTTCTTTTTTCCATCATATCAGCCAGCTCTCCATTTACTAGTCATAGTGCCAACATTGTACGACTGTCACGTCAACACTCCTACCCTTCCTCCTCTCTCGCTGCCTCTGGACATGCCTTCCCCCCTCCTTCTCCTTCGCCCAACAGTAGCATAGTTTCCACTGGCACCCTGCTGGCCAACAGTACGGGTGGTAGTCATTGGTAACCTGGGCCTCGACCAATCCGGTATGGAAATCTTATTGATGATCTGCATATTTGATTTGGCGGGTGGCACGGTGGCGCAGTGGTTAGCGCGGTTGCCTCACAGCAAGAAGGTCCTGGGTTCATGCCCCGGGGTAGACCCAACCTTGGTGGGTCATCTGGGTCATCCTGTGTGGAGTTTGCATGTTCTCCCCGTGTCTGCATGGGTTTCCTCTGGGGGCTCCGGTTTCCTCCCACAGTCCAAAGACATGTAAGTCAGGTGAATTGGCCGTACTAAATTGTCCCTAGGAATGAATGGGTAAGTGTGTGTGTGTGTGTGTCGGCCCTGTGGCCTGTCCGGGGTGTCTGCCCGCCTGCCGCCCAATGTCTGCTGGAATAGGCTCCAGCATCCCCACGATCCTGAGAGCAGGATAAGCGGTCAAGATAATGGATGGATGGATATTTGATTTGGCAAAGATTTTATGCTGGATGCCCTTCCTGACGCAACCTCCCCATTTATCCGGGCTTGAGACCAGCACTAAGAATGCACTGGGTTGTGCATCCTCAGTGGCTGGGTTTGCATAGGCAATACCAAGTGACTGAATATGTGGGAGAGGGATGCATCAGACAGAAAGCTATGGAGGGCAAACATCCGCTGTCGTGACCCCTGAAAAAAAGGGAGCAAACTGAAAGTAGAAGAAGAATACAAAGGAGAGGTTAAGAGAGAATAGTGGTGGGGTGAAGAAAAAAATATATTTCCCCAATTCTCTCAGTAATGAGGATCGTAATTTTAATTAAAAAAAATCCAAAATGTTTAACATCTCGCAACGGCATATGTTTTGGAGGCACTCTAAAAACACCGGTAAAGATTATAATGTCAGTTTCACAAACACAAAATCTTTTCACGTACATCTCAATGCACTTGCTCACAAACATTTTTGGAGCAGTTGTCCCCCCGCCCCCCGAAGCTACACAGATGGTACTGCTGAATGCAAGACTATCAAGTGAGTGAATGAGTTCGAGGCCAGGTTCATGAGATAGTTCACTTCTAAAAATGTTGGAAATTGGCAGGAAAGTGAGATGCACTGAGAGAAGATAGTGAGAAAGTAAGGAGGGTGGGAATTGGCTCCTTTTCTTGAGTCATGGGTAAATAGCAATATTGGACATACCCTCAATGTCCGCTGCATCTCTGTCCGCTAACACCCCCCCCCCCATACTTTAAGGCCTTTACACACCAGAGACATGACTAATAACACAAAAATGTGAAATACTCACCTGCAACTATTTTGCATTAACTATTCATACTGGCAGCGATACGAATTTGCGGCAGAAACCCAGTGTCTTTATGCATGCTGAGTAATCCAGGTAAGAAAATCAAAGAACGTTGAATCAGTTCATCTGGACACAAGTCAACGTTTATTGACAGTAAGTGACCTCATCAGTCTACTGACAGTCAGCTGAGACTGGAGAGGTCACTTAGATGAGTGATGAGACGTTTCTTTCAATAAACGTTGTGTCCAGAAGATTAACTCGTTCAACTTTGAGAGTTTCTGTCGCAAATTTGCGAGATGCGAGGGGGGACTCAACCCGGCGGGGGGGACCTCCTCCTCTTTCCTTCGGGGGGGTCCCAGGAGGAACCCCACCTATTGCCGGTCTGGCCCCCGCCGGCTGCACCACCTCGATTGCAGTGCGCCGCGACCGGCTCTGGGTCGGTAAAGAAGGGTTGCCTTGCTACCAACTCTACTACCTCCAAAAGTAAACGACATAAGCTACTCACTATCCTGACAGCCTGGTTGTCTGGCGATGCTCCTCCACACGTTGTCCTTGAGTTCATTGTCTTTGTAATTTTTGTGTCCTTTGTCGTACAACACAGGGTGAGGAGAAACACTACCAACAGGTCCGTCATTGTCATTGGGAGTTGTGACACATGATGTCTGTTCTCTGCAACGCGATTGGCTGATTTGCGGCGCGAAAGCTCAGAAAAATTGGCCTCGTTCTGAAAAAAAATTACCTCACTTTTTCGCCACGTTATTTGCATTCTGTGTGAAACTACTCGTAAAAAAAAATAGTTCTAAAAAAAAATATTGACTTGCAAATTAATCATACGGGAAAAAAAGCACCCCTTTGCTCCGCCAGCGGTCTGACGAGCTCTGCCAGGCCGTCTCCTCTGGGCCAAACTGGTTTAACGAAGGCTTTGGAATAGCAGTGCTGAGCTAGTATTAGTTCTGAAAATGGGGGAGACGGTCAAGTGGCGTCTGAGAGAGGCTAAATCAACGCTCGTATTTTGAGGCGCTAAGCTCTCCCGGGAGAGCTTCTTTTACTCGGAGCTGACACAAATTTACTGCTAAGCTTCAAGGTTGAGTTGGACCACAGAGGGAGGACTTGTTGAGGCTGCCTGGCTGAGTTATGTCTCCCTGCTCCTTCCTACGAGAGGTCACACAAATGCAGGGGTCACCCGGGGGCAAGATGGGAGCTGGTGGAACAGAACTCCCTCTGTTAAATACCGCTGAGTTAGGGAGCTGGGAGGTTTAAAGGAGGTTTGACCTCTCTGTAGTAACAGACTTGTATGACTTGGGTTCCCCTCATTTGTCCAGTCAGTGTGTTGTTGTTGTTGTTGTTGTTTTACAACAGTCAACAAATAGCTTGATTGGGAAATTGCTTTTTTTTCATTATAAGCTATATTGTAGCTTATATATAGATGCAGCTTCAGTACTTAAGCCATCAGCATGTTTTGCACATTGTATAGCCATTGCTCAAGAATCACTCAACAAGGAGGCATAATAGCTAACTGATGACAAGACAGTTAATTCCATGTCTGGAAATTTCCACTCTATCCAGTCCGCTCTATCTTCCTCCTCCTTAAAAATGCTCCCTTCTTGCTAAGAAAAAGTCCCCTATCTCTACTTTTTACACAAAACTGGCTCACACAAACCTGAAACAATGAATACCTGTTGCATCTCTTGCAAGGGCTCTTTGGCTCTGGCTGTTCTGTGCCTAACTTTTGTTTTTGTTTTTTTGAAGTAGCAGTCATCTAGGAATTCAAGCTTATGGTTTGGATTGCTGTGCATAACAACAAAATAGTTAAAATCTCGATGTAAATTAGAAGGGAAAACGGGTCATGATAATTTATGAGCTCTTAAAAGGACTTCGGGCGAGGCTCCGTTGAGCACATCCCTCACATGATGCGTTCAGGGAAAGGACGTGCGGAGGTAAGGTAACAGCCATCGAATAGACTCACCTTATGCGTGTTTTTTATTCTTTTCGATAGCGAGGACGGAAGTGGGACTACGAGACAACCAGAGGAGAACGGGAGAACGAGGATATGGAGCGGGGGGCCGATGGCGAACAAAAGCCCGTGTGAGAGGCTTGAAAAATACAAAGTGATGGGAGCAGGGAAGGGAAGTGACAGAGACGGAGGGGAACGGGAGATGGAGTGAGAGAAGTGTCAGCTCCGCTCTCTGTCCTTCACGGCACAGAAGTGAGACTTGTTCAGTTAAGGGCAGAGCGCTGGGGTGACGGAGTAAAGACAGTGACAGATGTAGTGTGTGTCGGTGCCTGAAGCGTGACCGCGGGGTTGAAACACTGCCTAAGCAGAAATACACACACACACACACACACACACACACACACACACACATAGACCAAAAGAGCATGAGCCGGGAAAAGAAAAAAGGGGAAAAGGGGGTGTATAACTTAGTTCCCATCCAATAAATGTCAGAGAAGACACTCAGCATATTTCTCTGCCAGCAGGGACCCCAAAGGACACTTGGAAATGAACACGTGTCCTATTGACCTCGGCCAACTGATTCAATCATGATGCTCTTTATTGAGGTGAAGGCCGTGTCACTGCCTGTGTACACTTAACATTATTTGGCAATAGGCTTGTTTTTAGGCCTGGGGTAAGAGAGGGACACATTATACTGTGGACCGAATTGAACGCCGCCATTAAGTAGAGGGAAGTGAATCTTGTTCTGACGGCTTCTCTCTGGCTTTGGGCGGTGAGGCCTTCCACTGAAATAATTAGTGGGAGCCAAGGAAGTGTGAATTGCAGGAGTGTTTTAGCATTCGGAGTGTGTGTTTGTTGTGTTTGTTGCAACCGTCTGCTGCCGTGAGTGAATCTCGGCGGCTGCATTAGGATATGCTAAGTCAGACTGCGTGATTGACGGTCGAGGGCGGGGATCCCACCTCACTGCTTTCCTCCCCCGCCGCTTTTTGATTATAATTTCCTGTCAAGAAGAGAGGGTCTCAAAAGAGGCGAACGAGAGAGGAGGACGGGGGAGAGAGAAGAGGAGCGTTCTCAGAGGTCAGGCTCCCCATTCAGCGTGTCCTAATGCATTAACTAATGACTCCCCACGTCAAAAAGCTGTCACCATCACCGGCGACGTCCTTATCAGTGTTCGCACCCCGGACGAAGGCAATGAAAGAACGCACGCAGTAGGTCGTTTAAGTATAGTAGTCATTTTCCCTTTTGGGACTCTAATTACGCCGTCTCGGGTGCGAATGCGGTGCGATATTATTTGACTGCCTGACAGATTGTAAATGTCCCTCATCCACGGCCATGGGGACAGATAACAGTGTTTATTTTTGATTGCTTGTGGCAGTTTGTGGATACTGCGCGCCGCTCGCCTCCTGTTTCTCATCCCGCTCCCCGCCACCCTTGTCTCCCAGTCGCGCCCACGGGTAGATCAGTCAGCGGATGAGTGTCACACTCCGGGGGGACAGCTGGTGTGTGTTTACAGTCTGCAAACCGGAGGACAGCGTGTTGCAAGTATCGTCTAAACAGTTTCTTCCCCGTATTCCTGCAGGCTGAGAGCTTCCAAGTGCCAGATTTGTACCACGGTGTTAAACTTAGACTCGGTGTAGGGGAGGTTGTTTCGAGCGGTTAACATTGAACACATGGCTCGGGGATGTGCTGCGGTACTAACAAAGCTTAAAGCTATTTCTGTTTCTGTATATAAGCGTGATTGCATGTGCATATGTGTGTCCATGTTTACCTTCATTATGCTCGGGGAGTGCCTTAATGTGTCCATGTGCTAGTGTGAAGAGCTTTTTGTGTATCGGATAAAATTGTAGCTGTTACCAACACAGGCAAAAGAGGAAGCTGGGCCTCAATTTTTTTTTTTTTGGGTTCCCCTTCCCCCCTTTTTTTCCTCCCCAGTTGTACCCGGCCAATTACCCCACTCTTCCGAGTCGCCCCGGTCGCTGCTCCGCCCCCCTCTGCCGATCCGGGGTGGGCTGCAGACTACCACATGCCTCCTCCGGTACATGTGGAGTCGCCAGCTGCTTCTTTTCACCTGACAGTGAAGAGTTTCACCAGGGGGACGTAGCGCGTGGGAGGATCACGCTATTCCCCCCAGTTCCCCCTCCCCCCTGAACAGGCGCCCTGACCGACCAGAGGAGGTGCTAGTGCAGTGACCAGGACACATACCCACATCTGGCTTCCCACCCGCAGACACGGCCAATTGTGTCTGGAGGGATGCCCGACCAAGCTGGATGTAACACATGGATTCGAACCGACGATATCCCTGTTGGTAGGCAACGGAAATAGTGTAAAGGCCTTTCCGTGTATCAAATAGCTGTTACTAACACAGACAAGAGGGGAAGCAGGGCTTCAATTTTCTTTTGTCTTGCGGAGAACAGTGAAGCGGGTCATGAATTGCAGTTCAAGGTTTTTTCCTCGCTATTTTCCAAGCAACAGGAGCCTGCGCAGCTCAACTGAAACGCTGTAGCACTATCAAGCAAAACAAAGACTCGCTTCCGCCCCGAAATGCGGTTTCGGAGACGTTTGATTATGGTAATTTCCAGCTCTGTGGGCGATGCGAAGCTTGAAGGCATTGTGTGTAATCAGCACTTAATATCAACACGTCTAATCAGCGCTAATATCCCCTGCATTAGGAACATATGAAGCGTTCCCTGATGTGCCTGCACAATTTGGAAGCATACCCCCCCCCTCTTTTTTCCCCCCTTGTGCTTATCTTTGGAGGATGTGTTGTTGCTGGTGAGGACAGAACGACAGGCCACACAGGACTGGGAACGGGAGCGGAGTCAGATCCCTTCCCTCGTCTGTTGAAAATGCTGTCGTGTGTGTCGGTCCGTTAAACATATGTTATGGCGAGTTCTCAGTTTCCTTTAGATTTCCCCTGTTTCGTTCACTAACCCCACAAGACGTCAAGCACATGACTTATGTATTCAGCCCTGACTTATGTAGATGTTGTTGGGCAACGCTCTTTACCTCAACCCACGTCCCACTTCACCGAGTCCTTCATCCCTCTTAGATATTTTCCAGTCATGCAGCTGGCTGCATTTTACTCACCCCCTCGACGCGTATCAGTGCAGGCGTTTGGAGGAGAGAAACAATCTGGTGTGTTGTGCAGTACCTCCGATGTCCACCGGACCCGTCGTTAATTAAGCCTTCCTCCATTAATTTGCTCATTTGAATTTAGCAATTCTTCCAAGTCCAGTTGATACCAATGCACATGCCCACCTTGTGTGTAAGCGAGGACGGTTTTATGGAAAGTATGACAAGGACACGCCTGGTGTCCCTGCAGCTTTGCCTCCCCATGTATCACTGTCGAAGTAATGAGGGCCTTCCAGCACGGCCGAGTAATCCTGCTGCCGACCAACGGAGAGGAATAGCGACGCATTTTCCGAGGTATTTGCCATATTCACCCTCTATTTGTCGCTCCTTTACCGTGCAGCCAAACAGCATCCACCAGCCTTATCTTGGGGCAGGGTTAATGCCGTTTCCCCACAAGGGGGTCAAAGGTCTCAGTGCCACCCCTCTTTCATCGTCAGTGTCACGTCAGCTGTGATCTGCCGGAGCCTCTCTCTTCCCGCTTTGTGTTGTGTCCCATTCAAACTGCAAAAATCTGCCGGTGTATGAGTTTCCACTGTGTTATTTGTGATTATAGTTGGAGTGTCTCTCAGTGTCTGTGATTAAAATGCAAACCTACCATTAGCATAATCAAAATGCTTGTGGGATCAGAAGGGTACTTTCCTCTGCCACTGCTAACCACACGCAAATACGCTCAACAGACACCAGACATCCAAATTGCTGGGAAATTAAACTCAGTTCTTCATGTTTTTGAAGCCATTTTTTTTTTTGGATTATAAAATCAAGAATGATCCCCCCCACCCCATTTCCCTTTAGACATTTTTTTTTCATTCAGTGTTTGATTAGAAAAGTGGAACATGGCCACCAGGCTCACATTCTTGGCAGTGATGAATTTGACTCTTTTGCACTATTCTCACGGTACAGTTCAGGGCCGTAGCAGTATATCCATGACTATACACAAACACTTTGCTCCATAAAGCATGTGAAGTGTTCTTAATCCATCTGCGCTTTATTTTATTTTATTTTTTTGCTGTTTAGCAGTCCAGTCCTGCTGAAACCGCTTGGTGGCGGTGGGGTTTCGGTAGCGTGGCGTGTGGCCTTCGATTGCAGGGAACTGTTCACGTATAACAAATGCAACCATCCATGTATAAAATAGGAAAGGGATTTGATTCATCTGATATTTAAATATAAATGGACACTAATACAGGAAATCATTCTTTACGCTTTAAAAAAAAAGGAGCCCGTTAATTGATTTGTGTAGAATCTGAGCACAGAATCTATTAAACGCCGACGTGCAAATGGAAAGCTGCTGGTGCAGATTATTGGGGGAGTTCATGCATATGTCTTATCATCGTCTGACAGTCAGTTATATTGTGAAGGACTTTTGGGGGCCCGTCTCTTCTGTTCCTTAATCTCAACTCTTCTCTGCTTCTTATCAAGAGAAGCGAGCAAGTGTGCTAAAAGAAGTGGCCAACACTCATGTTACACTTGGAAGACTATGCCATCTGTTTTGTGGCTGTTTTTTTTATTTGATAATTGAAAAATCTTAGTTTTTAACTTATTAAAAAACATAACCCACTGTGTTTCATTACTGGTTCAATACTTCCTGTTTGCTCGAAATATGCGCTTTGAGTGGCTGTTGCAGCTAGAAAAGCGCTATAAAAAATGCAACTTGATTGACTGATTTTTCATACGCAGTACTTTCTCTCTATGAATAGTTTTGACTCACCTACTGAATAAATCAGCATTGTTCAAAAGGTGGTCAGATATATATATATATATATATATATATATATACATAGAGAGAGAAGAGAGATAGACATAGAGAGATAGATATAGATAGTATAGACATAAATTACAAGAAAATAGTAATTGTTCAATTAACATTTGTGCTTTTTTAAAACCGCAGCCATCCATTAAAATCTTTTTGACAAACTGATTCATATGAGAACATCCAACAAAATCATGTCACCAGTCAGCTGATCAGTTGTTTGAATGCATGCAAGTGCCTAAATGTACACAGATGTTGATTTAGAGATGCATATATATATATATATATATATATATATATATATATATATATATATAATGTTTTATTTTTTACATGTTTTGAGGCCTCACCGTCCAAGTCATCGTACTTGATAAACTGTAAAATGTTTCTAAGTCTTAACAGAATTGACATGATACTGATGAAATATTTCACATTTGATGTAGTGACCTGTAGTCAGTCTCACTTTGACGATACTGTCAGCGAGTGTGTCCCGCTTTGTTTATGTATGTCCTGCTACTTTTTTTTCTTTTTTTGGGGGGGGGGGGTCCCCTTTTTTTCCCCCCAATTGTAACTGGCCAATTACCCCACTCTTCCGAGCCACCCCGGTCACTGCTCCACCCCCTCTGCTGATCCGGGGAGGGCTGCAGACTACCACATGCCTCCTCCGATACATGTGGAGTTGCCAGCCACTTCTTTTCACCTGACAGTGAGTAGTTTCACCAGGGGGACGTAGCATGTGGGAGGATCACACTATTCCCCCCCAGTTCCCCCCCCCCCCCGAACAGGCGCCCCGGTCGACCAGAAGAGGCGCTAGTGCAGCGACCAGGACACATACCCACACCAGGCTTCCCACCCACAGACACGGCCAATTGTGTCTGTAGGGACGACCGACCAAGCCAGAGGTAACATGGCGATTCGAACCAGTGTTGGTAGGCAATGGAATAGACCGCCATGCTACCCGGACGCTCCCCTCTTAATCTTTCTAATATGTTGCGGGTGACACCACCTCTCCTGCCCCCCACTTTGCCAAGATCTGACTCTCAACATGCGTGGCATGGATAGCCTCTGATTATTATTCCACCTCCCGTCTCATTCTACAGAACTTCACATTGCTGTTGTCTACAAGTACACTGCAGTTGTATTTTGGACCTGCGATGTAATTTCAATGCTAAAATTCTGAATTCTTCTGTGGAATACACAAAATGTTGTAAAGTAGTGAGAAGACAAATATAAAAAGGAAGCCTTTAGTGACATTACACTGAGTTACAGTCCAGTTTCAGGAGACAAGGTTGTTGGGTTTTAAACTCAAACAGTCTTGATATCAGATGTTGCATGAAATCTAAAAGCTTGGCACAGCCCATCCCAAAGCATCACTTGAAAGTCACAAGTTGTTTTTGTTTATTTTCGAGATAGTATCACATCTTATTTTCTGAAGCAATGCAACGCTTGATTAAAACTGATGAAACGTGGGCCATCCGGGTGGCGTGGCAGTCTATTCCGTTGTCTACCTACACGGGGATCCCGGTTCGAATCCGCGTGTTGCCTCCGGCTTGGTCTGGCGTCCCTACAGACAATTGGCCATTTCTGTGGGTGGGAAGCCGGATGTGGGTATGTGTCCTGGTCGCTTCGCTGCACTAGCGACCAGGACACATACCCACAGGTATGTGTGGTCAGAGTCGGTCGATCAGGGCGCCTGTTCGGGGGGGGGGGGACTGGGGGGATAGCGTGATCCTCCCATGTGCTATGTCCCCCTGGCAAAACTCCTCACTGTCAGGTGAAAAGAAGCGGCTGGCGACTCCACATTTATCGGGGGAGGCATGTGGTAGTCTGCAGCCCTCCCCAGATCGGCAGAGGGGGTGGAGCAGAGCTCGGGATGGGCTCGGAAGAGTGGGGTAATTGGCCGGATATAATTGGGGAGAAAAAAGAGGGGGGGGGGGGAATAAAAAAAACTGATGAAACATCTGTTTGCTTAGCTAAGTGCCCAACTTTCACGCTGTCGCTTTGACGTACAACTTGAGTTTCAGTGGGACAACAGTAATACATGAGACGCCACACAGACAGATAATACAGTTAAGGTATAATGAGACACATCTTAAGCATTGAGACACACCCCCCTCGTTACCAATGGAGATGGTGAAAAAAAAAAACATAAAAATCATAATGGAAACCACTTTCTTTTAGATGACTATAAATCCAGACAGTCCAGGGGACACATTTGAAGAAGAGCGATATAGGAGAAGGTGTGGCGGTGCCGTGATAGATGCCATGGATTGATGGGGTGAGTTTTGTTGTGCAGCGCTGGCTGCTCTGCTGGTGAGGCCGGGGAGACAGAGACTGTTTGTGCAGCATTGTTTCCCACCAAGACCGAATATTCTGGCATTTTCTCTAATAGGGTGCAGACATGGTGATTTATAACATACAGCAAGGGGGAAAAAAAGAGGGGACAAAGAGTGGGAGAGAGGGGCGTTTTTTTTTTTTCAGCGGAAAGCTGAATAATGAGATGAACAGCTCCATGGCACTACTAACATTCCTGTGTCTGCCTGGCTGTCAGGTCTGCATCCCCTATTTCTAGCCCCTTTCTCCTCCTCCTCCTCCTCCTCCTTTCACTGTATCCCTTCATCTTCCCCTCATGGGAATACTTTGGTATGTTCAGGCAGGCTTGTGATGGAGCTGCTATTGTTCCTGATTTGCCGGAGCTGAGCAATGAAAGGAAGATTTGGCAACCAACTATGCATTAGCTATTAAAAAAAAAGAGAGAGAGAGAAAGGAAAACACAACAAAGGAGCAGCATGAATCTCATAAAGTGCAAAATGTGTTTATGTCTGTGTAGGACGTGGAGTAGATAAAGGGTGACTGAAAAAGAGATACCTCAGTGCACACCGTTTGCTACATGGCTACAAATGAAAGGTGTACTACTTTTTTTTTTCTTTGAATGTGGTGACTGCAATGTGAAATGTATTATATGTGGACAGAATATACATATATATATATAATATGGATATCCATCCATTATCCAAACCGCTTATCCTGCTCTCAGGGTTGTGAGGATGCTGGAGCTTATCCCCATCCATCCATTCATACATACATACATACATACATACATACATACATACATACATACATACTTTTCTGACTCACTAATTAATTTGCTGCGAGATCATTTGCATAGCATTCCCAGCTCTTGTTTGGCTGGCCATGTGTTGTTTCTCAAATTGGAAAAAAAAAAATATATGGTGTAAAAACTGCTGAAGTTACGATTATAATTTTATTCTTAATTAATTATGCAGCCCTGGTCTGGTTGTAGCAATAATTCGTACTCAGGCTTTTAAAAAAAAAAAAAAAAAAATTATGCTTGCATAGCTGGCAGCGTTTCTTCCCCTGGACTCACACTGGGCCCATGCCCAACCACTGACCAAATTATTCCCCCCACCCTTATCATCAAGGTCTCCAGTTTATATGAGAGAGAGAGAGTCTGTGTGGGCATGAGCCTCCTTGCTATCTGTGTGCATGAATATCTTGTGTGCATATGTGTGTGTCATGTGTGCTGACATGTAGTAAGGGTATGGTGATGAGTGTATGATGCATGCATGTGTTTTTATTCAGAGAGACTGGATGAGATCAGGAAGTGAATAACATTGGGGAAAGAAGTGACATTGACGAGGCTTAGAGGGGCATTGTGGGTGTTGACTTTGACTTGGGCAAGCCACAGTGGACCTTTCAGTTGTCACCTGTTCCCCCCTGACACACACACACACACACAACACACACACTTAGTAAGGATTTTTACCTCTAACCAATCTATATATACCGTGACAAAATCAGCTATATTAAAATGCTATTACATTATAATCAACTACATAATTATGCAGTTACCATCGAATGTAAGCCATAAAATTACTGCGTCTCTGTGGGAAAAACCTCCTTTATCTAGAGTTTCTATCCAGACTTCCCAAGGCTATTGCAGAGTCTTGTCTTAGTTCACAAAGGACTGCAAACCCAGACAGCATGAGCCAAGGCGCTGTGAGGGGAAGGGGGCGTGGGGGGGTAAGATAAGGAAATTGATGAGAATATAAATAAGAGATAATTAATGAAAATAATTTCAAGAGTGGAGCCGCTGGGACGCAAATTCTAACCCAACAAATAAAAAAAAAACTATATCTACACACACCACCACTTACACAAACACACAAGACGTACACACCCAAGAGCTGTCTCGTTTTTTTTGTTTTTTTTGCTTTTCTTTTCTAATTTTCATGGTATGTTGAGAACATAAATCTGTGCCTCTTCCCCGCCCTTATCGGTAGTATGCTACGCACGCTAAGGTTCGCCCCCGTTTTCGTAAAACAATAAATTATTGGCAATTTATTACAGGTATTCATGAAAAAATATACAAGTCTTCCGCTGGAAGGAATTGTGTTTTCGGTTCACCGGGAGTGTGTCGTGATTGCATTCCCCCCGCCTTCGTGTTGATGATAAGAGCCACGTTGCTCTCTTGGTATTCGCCAGTGTCGGAGAAAAATCTCCGAACGTTTCTAATGGATCTTATTCGCCCTGAAATCTATTGCCGTCGGGGTTCAGTTCATCCTCCTCAGAAAGAACACACACACACACACACACACACACACACACACACACACACACACACACACACACACACACACACCAGATTAGGAGCCGTGCCTTTCCAGCTTTCTTATCAGACTAATGTCAATATTATATGTCTCCGAGCGGGGTTAAGAGGGACTGGGGACGTAGCTCATATAGTGTCTAGCTTGCGTATTCATTCACCAGCCCTTATCGGATTCTTGTTAACACACTGGGCACAGCTTGTGAAATTATCCCCTCCACCACTAGCGTGGGAAGGGGGGGCTGGGGGGGATGCAGCCCCCCCTAGTAGTGGTGGGTGAACCCCCCCGAGTAGTGGCCGTGTAACATCTTAGACCCAACAGTATGCCTAACTTTTTCCCATGTCCATCCATTATCTTAACCGCTTATCCTGCTCTCAGGGTCGCGGGGGCCCACACACACACACACACACACACACACACACACACACACACACACACCCATTCATTTCTAGGGACAATTTAGTATGGCCAATTCACCGCATTTACATGTCTCTGGACTGTGGGAGGAAACCGGAGCCCCCGGAGGAAACCCACGCAGACATGGGAAGAACATGCAAACTCCACACAGAGGATGACCCGGGATGACCTACCAAGGTTAGACTACCCCGGGACTTGAACCCAGAACCTTCTTGCTGTGAGGCAACCGTGCTAACCACTGCACCACCGTGCCGCCCTTTTCCCATTGTACAAATTTGAAGAAAAAAAACAAAAACCTACCTTTATCTTAAACAGTGGGCTGGGGCTGCATGGGATGTACATTTTTAATAATGAAGTGATTAAAAACTCCATTCCAAACCTGCTACACACGCGCCTAACAAACAAAATGATGACATCATACTGTAGCGACTGGGGGGGAGGCGGTTACTCTGACTGTCGGCGGTTCTGCACTGGGGGAGCGCAATGGCTGATGGGACTGTTAATGCTAGATTTAAAATTGTGTTTTAATGATGTGGTGTCCATGTTGTGGTTATTCTCGTGTTGTTGTTTTGGGGGATCAACTCAGACCAAGTAGGAGACCGTTTACTGACTAACTGACTGTAGGACCTTCTGTCATTTCCCACTGCCTTAGCACTGTGTTTCATTAACACTAGGATTTTGGAACAACTTCTGCGTGTGTGTGTGTGTGTGTGTGTGTGTGTGTGTGTGTGTGTGTGTGTGTGTGTGTGTGTGTGTGTGTGTGTGTGTGTGTGTGTGTGTGTGTGTGTCTGCAGGTACTTTTCCACTTCTATCCATAACCTTCACAGTGAGGATGAAATGGGCCGAAAAGCAGCAATTATACAGACAAGACCCAGGGCTATGATTAAGTATTACAAGGGTTTTGGTTAAGATGAGGGTGTGGGTACGAGTCAGGTGGTCAGTGTTTATTTTAGGGGCACTGGAATATGGAGTGAATATAAATTAGTGGAATGTCTGCAAATATAGCAGTATTTCAATAAATATGAATACATTTGTGGGTGTGGGTGTGTGTGTGGGTTGGTGTGGATGTGGGTGTGAGGGCTTGGTTAGCCTCGGTTGCGCATAGCTGTAGGCCGATGCACTAATCCCCTCATTAGGACCATTGCCATCAATCTCTTTGGGCTAACACACATATCCACCCACACCCACACAGATGCAAACAAAGAAACCCAGATATGGTATTTGTTTTTGCTCCTGTTCTGTAAGTGTGAAAAGACCCTCGAGATGGGTGACAGTTGGTCCACTAACAGGTTCCTATCGTTGACAAATGAGGGAGTTTTCAAACTAACTGCCACTGAGCACCTGTTTGGCTGGTCTGTTCTTTTTTTCTTTCTTTAGCATTTGTTGTCAGGGTGTGTGGGCATAAACTGTGCAATGCCAGAGTGCTGTCACTGTTGTGTGTTGAATTTTAAGCCAGAACGACCGGGATTTCACTCCTACCTAAAACGACCACGGGAGGTCAAAATGACCGCCGGTTTTTAAACTCTATATTCTCTCAAGATAAACACCCAATTGAGATATTAATGCATTACATATGTTAGTTTGTCTGTTAAGAAACTAGCCGACACCAAAATTAAAAATTTAACAACTATAATATTATTGGTGGTAGTCATGGTGCACCTGTAACGGCGTCTGTAACCAGACATGTTGGCAGTAATCAAAAATCAACTTTAGACTATTACTCTGCACTGGAGAACGCTAGTGTGTTTCTAGGAAAGAGCGATGAACTTCGAGAAGGAAATGACGTGACCAAAACACGTCATAAATAGTCACAGGACGCGCACAATGACACGCAAATTACGCGCCGTCATTTTGACCGCTCATGGTCGTTTTAGGTAGATCTTATCATAATTTATTTTTTTAGTGCAGTTGATCTAAAACTCATTTTAGTGCAAATATATGCAATTTTAGGAGCATTCGGGGAGCAGCAGGTCTGTATCTCTTTTTTTTCCCACAAAGTTATTAAACTTTGAAAATCCAAAACCCTCAAAATGACTGCCTTTGTCATTAATTAACCACAATTAAGTTGTGTTTATGATTAGATGACATACTAAGACTGTGAGCTGGTTTTGTCTTATGGCGAGACGGATTTCGCGATTAATTGTTTGAACTGATGGATTTGCACAGTTTCCGGTGACTTAGGTAAACCAGGGCGAACCCATTTATCTTTGTTAACTGGCGCGCCGCACAAAAATGTTCAGCTTAATGTCTTCTGGTTTCCCCAGTATCTGAATGTAAATATATCATATCTCATATGCACAGTCTCCTTTCTCCTCTTTTTCTGCATTACAACATCTCTCATGTGCATACACATTCACCTAAGACAAAATCAAACCTGGCATGTGGGCAGTAGAGGAAGAAATATTTCTTGTGGGTCCACAGATATTTCCTTCTCTCTTCTTCTACTGTTTTTCCCCCTCGCTGTATTTTGCTCGTTTGAGCAGATTTCTGACCTTGATATGCCTTAACCTTCTCTTTGTCTACCGCTGCTCTTTTGGCATTGATTATCTCAGACCTTCAGACCTGAGGAATTAGCTCTTTCTCAGGTCCCACTCCGTGTTTGTGTGTGTGTGTGTGTGTGTGTGTGTGTGTGTGTGTGTGTGTGTGTGTGTGTGTGTGTGTGTGTGTGTAATTTGCTCTCTCCAGCTCTGCTGCATGTTGAGAAGGGAGATACCTCTTGAGATTCACTAATAGAGTAGATACTGTTACCCGGGCCACATTGCCATAGGGGTCAGAAGGACATGAGTACAGGTAGGGAACAGCGAGAGAAAAGAGAAGGCAAAGAATGAGTTCCTGCCCATTATCACGGCAGATACGAATGAAATGCAATCTGTTTGATTAACCCCAATGACTCCCCCATTCCTTCACATACCTTCTTCCTCTGAGCTAATTGAATTGTTATCCAGTCTCCATCAGGTGTCAGGAATTTGCTGTACTGGATTAATTCAGCTGGGCGTCTGGCACATCTGAAACCAAAATATTTTATTTAATTTCCCAGACGTACAATTTATAACAGGAAAATAAATAGTTTGACATAACAAAGAAATACAAACATGGGAATTTGGGGGAGAAAGATGAATACCTCTGAAGGAAGCGATGCTGTACATGTGTGAGGATATCCTTATCGTTACCATCAATCTCTGGTAATAGCTGTCTCATAATCCTCTAATAAAGAGTTCATATTGAGTACACTGACTGACAAGGGTGTTCGGGGACATGTTTGCTGGTGTTTCTCTTTCAAAAAGTTCTTCCATCTTTGTGAATATACTGCTTGCATCCCCCCACCCCACCCATCACTGAACAGAAAATGTGCACAACCATCAGGGCGCTCTCACTCAATGCATGTTGACCATTATATGCCTCATTATATCAGAATCAGAAACAGAATTGTATATATTGCCAAGTAAAAGAAACTACAAGGAATTTGTCTTGGTATGTTGGCGCAAGAGGGAACATTAACTGTGAATAGTAAAAGTACAAGTTAAAAATAATTTTATATATATAAGATAAAATAAAATAAAATAGAAAAAAAGTAAGATGCAATTAGGTGAAATCAGTTGAGAGTTGGACATGAGACCACATAGCAGCCCCTGATGCCTGGCACTCAGTGGCAGGAGCCGTATTTACAAAAATGTAAATGAGAATTTTAGGAAGTTATTTACAGAATAAGATTTATTTACAGGGTAGTGCAGGTTTTATGCAGGGTGTCCATATACAGAGAGCACAGTAGGGAAGATAGAAGGGGGGTGGGGGTGGAAGGGCGGCAGTGTCAGGATCTGTGGGTGTCTGGGGGCTTGTTAGAAAGGCCTATTGCTGTAGGGAAGAAGCTGTTCTTGTGGCGCAAGGTTCTGATTTTTATAAAACTTAGCCTTTTGCCAGAGGGGAGTGTTTTGAAGATACCCTGGCCTGGATGGGAAGGGTCGGCCATGATCTTTCCTGCTCGCTTCAGTGTCCTGGAGGCGTACAGGTCATGGAACAATGGCAGGTTGCAACCAATCACTCTCTCAGCAGAGCAAAAGATATGCTGCAGTCTGCCCTTGTCCTTGGCAGTGGCAGAAGCATACCAGATAGTGATGGAAGAGGTGACGATGGATTCAATGATGGCAGTGTAAAAGTGTACCATCATTGGCTTTGACAGGTTGAACTTTTTCAGCTGCCGCAGGAAGTACATCCTCTGCTGTGCCTTCTTGGTAAGGAAGCTGATGTTCAGCTCCCACTTGAGGTCCTGAGTGATGATGGTGCCCAGGGAGCAGAAGGATTCCACAGCGTCAACTGGAGAGCCACACAGGGTGATGGGGGTGGATGGGGCTGGGAACTTTCTGAAGTCCACAACCATCTCAACTGTCTTTAGAGTGTTGAGCTCCAAGTTGTTTTGGCCACACCAGGACATCAGATGGTCAATCTGCCACCTGTAGGCAGACTCATCTCCACCACAGATGAGCCCAATAAGGGTGGTGTCATAGCAAACTTCAGGAGCTTGACTGACTGGTGACTAGATGTGCAGCTGAGAAGAGTAGAGGGGAAAGGACACAGCCTTGAGGGGAACCAGTGCTGATGGTCAGGTAGTCAAGATGTTTTTCCCCAGCTTCACATGCTGGTTCCTGTCAGATAGGAAGTCGGTGATCCACCTGCAGGTGGAGTCAGGCACGTGCAGCTGAGAGAGCTTGTCCTGCAGCAGATCTGGGATGATGGTGTTGAAGTTTGAGTTGAAATCCACAAACAGTATCCTGGCGTAGGTTCCTGCAGAGTCCAGGTCCTGGAGGATGATGTGGGATGCCTTGTTTACTGCATCATCCACAGTACTGTTGACTCTGTAGGTGAACTGCAGGGAGTCCAGGAGTGTGCCAGTGATAGTTTTAAGGTGGGACAGAACAAGGCACTCAAAAGACTTCATTACCACAGAGGTCAGGGCAATGGGTCTGTAGTGATTGGGTCCTGTATTTGAGGATGAGGCTGATGGTGGAGGTGTATAAGCAGGCTGGAACATGGCATGTCTCCAGTGAGGTGTTAAAAATGTGTGAAAGCCTTAGACAGCTTATCAGCACAGTGCTTCAGGGCGCAGGGAGAGACAGAGTCTGGTCCAGCAGCTTTACCGCGGTTCTATCTCTTGAACAGCCTTTTAACGTCCCTCTCCAAGATGGAGAGAATGGTCCTTGTCGTAGGGGAGCAGGGGGCCTCTTAAGTGGGCAGTTGTGGAGAGGCCCCGGGGCCCCTGCTGAGGCGGGTGAGGAGGAGCTGGTGGTCTAGAGCTGGTGGATGGAGTCACGGGGGATGGCGTCAGGACTGTCCCATTGTCTTTCAAATCAACAATAGAACTCATTCAGATCGTTAGCCAGACGCAAGTCATTAGTGGAGTGGGGGGCTTTTGGTTTATAGTTGGTGATCTGTCTGAGGTCCTTCCAGACAGAGGCCCAGTTGTTTTCCGAGAACTGGTGTTTAAGTCTCTCGGCGTATAGTCATTTAGCATCTCTCACCACCTTGCTAAACCTATATTTATATAACATTTGTATATATATATATGACTATCCTCCCTAAGACATCAACATCAAAGGTTCCTATATTAGCAAATGTAATCCCTCTTTGTTTTGTGAATCACAGTCAGGTAATTCCAATTATGTTTTGACCCCTCTAGTCTTATTCAAATGCTCAACAGCTACGTATTGCAGCCAAACAGCGTGGAAATGACTGCTTCAAACAACAAAGCAATTAATTTGGACACCTGCTGGCGGATGCAACAATGAACTGAAAATAACAAAATGGGAAGTCAACCATGGCTAGCCAGAAAACCTCTGAGTTATTTTGTGGAGATGTTAACACAACACACAACGGAGCAGAAAGGATTAATTAACACCGAGCCTGAGTGGACCCTGCTTCCCTCTCCCACACATTGCTTGGATGTCTGGGACTTCCACGTGCTACTCTATCGAGCTTTGCAGACACAATGGACACATACAGACTGCTCTGTGGATTGTGAACAACAGTGTTCATTTTGACCCTGTGAAGCCGGGAATGCCATCCTGGAAAGAAGTATTGCTCTAACCAAATGCCTATCTTTAACACCTCTCCCTGTGTGGAGCTAGACAATGCTACAAAGTGGAAGACATCAGATGGCTTAACGATGAGCTAATATGTATTTTCAAGCCATAATTAACGGGGGATTATTCTATCTCTCACGGATCTTAGCTACACAATATACCCGTATCCACCACCATATTACCTAGCTTACATATCGCTATTGACACAGCTGACGCTAAATGACACAGTTCAGTTGAAGTGGTCTTGCTAAGGAACGGGGCTCATGCCATCTGGAGTTTGATCAGACCTTATTATTGGACCGTTTTCTTACTGTTGACTTAGCTTGACTGGGATCTAGAGGGGTTATTTCTTGTACAAAAATAAGCGATGCTATCAGCCATTTTGAGATAACGCAGTGAGGCTAATCCTGAATGGAGTTTATGAAGTCCTCCTTTTTATTGCCTCTTTTTGATCAAGAAACGGCCCCTTCCCCATCCGTTTTTTTTTTCTTTTTTGCTGCCCACATAACAAAGATAACCCCTTGGGGGTGTGTGTGATTGTGAGGCTGAGGTAGCACTTTTTTCAATCCCCAGCTTGGAGCATTTTATCCACCTGCAAGCTTACTGAAAACAGCAAAACTCAACTCCAAGAGAAGTGCTTTGCTATAGTTTTATTGGGCAACTCTGGGATTTTAGTGTGTAAAGAGACATAGCCATCTTTCCTACTGCAGCTCCTCACAGTTTCTGTGATAGTAGAGTGTTATTTATCAAATTCCCTTGTTCAAAAAGGTTTTTTTTTTTCAGCTCTAGTTCAACCTGTTCCTTTCAAGTCCCCTGTCTATCAAAACAGCTGTTCCTCTACCCGGGGCGCACCAAGCGAAGCCTGACTTGTCATTGCATTTGCCCAAGCCAATTACACATGCTGCAATCAACTCATCTGGCTGCAAAAGAAAAAAGAAAAAAATCCCTGTCAGGGTACACATACATGTGTCCCATCATGCACCATGTTAAATCCTAATCCAGTGGGAATGTGTGTGTGTGTGAGAGAGAGAGAGAGAGAGAGAGAGAGAGAGAGAGAGAGAGAGAGAGAGAGAGAGAGAGAGAGAGAGAGAGAGAGAGAGAGAGAGAGAGAGGTAGTTCAGTCCCAGGTTTTAATCAAGTCCAATCTGCATATGTGACTTTACCCCCTTTCTCCATCACTCCGTTGAGAAAATTTACTGCATTATCAGTGCGGTGGCTTCAAGCCTACAGTCTGTTCTCTGTTGGTGGGTTTATGCCCACAAGCGCTGGTGTCAATTTTTTTCTATGTTGCTTTCCAGGATTGCATAATGGGGGTTGATGAATACATTGCGAGGGAGTGTGCTTGTTTGTATATATATATATATATATGCACTTGTTGTAAGTCGCTTTGGGGCTAAATGACTGTAATGTTATGTGTATATAAATATATATGTGTGTGTGTGTGTGTTCCTGTCTGCCCATTTTTAATTGTCGGTGTAATATGACTGATCTCACAGCAAATGTGTTATTTACAAAGTTTGCACTTTACACTGTTGATTAGTCTGTGTGGGAGGGCTGATGTGTTTGTTTATCAAACTTGTATAACAGGACACAGAATAAACAAGATTTATTGGGGGTGGGCGGGGGGACACACATGCATGTGTTGTTCAGTCCACACAACGGATAGGTAAATAAACGGAAATTTGGTCCATTTGTCACTGCCAGGGGCCGGCTGGGATCCCTGGCTGGGAGTATGTGTTGGGGCGGCCGGGCTAACAGAAAGGTGACAGTTTGTCAGTGTCAGTCTCGTATCGGGGTTTGCATCCATCCTATCTGCAACTCTGGTCAAGCCCTGACACACCAACACCACCACCAACACACATCTCACCCCCACATTACCCCAGCCCTCTTTATACATGGAGGAGCGAGCCAGGTGGACAGTTGTACCTTTGCAAAAGCAAAACAGTTTTGCCTACATGTTTGCACAGCATGACAGTGACACAGCTGCATAAAGCTTATACGTAATATACTTAATATACTCAGTATACTATACTTAATCATGGCTCAAAAGTGAAACCCAACTTTCACTGTTTGATTCTAACTGAGATTGTGGTGTTAGTAATTCTAGCTCGCTTTGTTTCTAATGCAGTATACTTTTAAGAATTAAGCAGGTTTGTTTTCGCCATGATTTGGATATGACAAAACAGTTTTTATACATAATTTCCAGAATTATCATTTATTATTGAAAACCAGTCACAACACAAAGACAATATTTGTAACCCAACCAAAAAGTTGAGCTTCACTGGCTTGAAGACATGCAGTACTAATGCTGTCCACAGTAAGACATTAAATAGTCAAAATGTGAGCATTTAGATTATGTTTCTCAGCTGTAGCCTAGAGTCACTTAATACCATGCACAGCAAATTGAATTAAACACAAGACCATGGAAAGCAACACAGGAAAATAAGAAGCGACAGGGTAAGTGTTGGGTTTGCATTCATCACATTTTAAGTCAGCGACCCCCTTATTTCAGCTTTCATGGCTATCACAAAATTGCTCATTGAAGAGCATTTAACTGAATGCTCATTTAAGAGAGACAAGAGACAAGCCACACACACACACACACACACACACTAGTCCAAGTATTTATGAAATACTGATCCAATCTATTATAGCCTGTTTTTTTCCTGACCCAACAGTTACAAAACCAAAAGAATATCTAATTAT
This sequence comes from Lampris incognitus, assembly GCF_029633865.1. Lineage (NCBI taxonomy): Eukaryota > Metazoa > Chordata > Actinopteri > Lampriformes > Lampridae > Lampris > Lampris incognitus. The sequence continues at coordinate 14,692,685 of NC_079218.1, forward strand.
CTCAGAGTCCCCCAATCACCACCATCGCAAGAAACAGGAACGGAGGTTGTTTTTTTTGGGGGGGTGGGGGGGGAGTCAGCGTACATCTTCTATTAATATGTCATGATCCTTCTCCCCCTCCATCTCGCTCCTTCAGCCCCATGTAGTCTACCCTATACTTTTATATAATCACGTCTAATGTACTAAACTTTGAACCGGCTGTATAGTTTCAAACCATTTCTTGGTAAATTTGTATTTTTCTATTATTTCCATTTTTCTACTTTTAGTGTACTTAGTTTCGGATTGCTACTCTTAATGTAGTATATGCAAGGAAATTCTCAAGTCCGATCATTTGATTAAAAAAAATCCACTTTCCCTTATACGTATTACTTATGTGAGCCTTCTCTCTGGTGGACCAACCAGAGAGAAGGCTCACATAAGTTCCACCTTAACCTCGCTGTTGGGCCAATCACAATTCGCTAGCTAAACGTTCCTTACTCTCTTGTGTTAACATAATGGCTGCGCCCAAGATCACATACGAAATAGTATGTTTTTAGCATGTCTAAAACTATAGTATACATCAAATAGTATGCGAACATTTCCAGGATGTCCTACTACGTGCAGAGAAATTTCGGAGTATGCAACCCTACGCTGGCATGAGTACCCCACAATGCATTGTGATACTTCACGACAATGACCAACGATGGTGGAGGGCGTTACTCAACCCAACTGGCTGAACAGTTTAAATTTAGGCATTACTTTTCACTATGCTAAGCAGAAAGTGGTGAAAACCTTGTTTATTTTTACATAAAAAGAAGGAAGGAAAGAAAGAAAGAAAGAAAGAAAGAAAGAAAGAAAGAAAGAAAGAAAGAAAGAAAGAAGCTCTGCGTCATCACACCAGTAGAAGTTTGTGCGCAGTGTGTCGTCGTTACCTGCAGAGCTGAAATGAAGTAGCGTGTCCGAACAGCCCTACTTTTTACATACATACTAATAGTATGCTGGAGGATACAGGGGTGTGGCCATGTGGGGGCCGGGGGGGGCATGACCCCCATTGGTCTGAGCACGGCCCCCCCGCCCCCGCCCCCTTCCCCTGTCCCGAGTGGGTAAAAAAAAAAGCCTGCACAGAAACAGTCAATTGGAAGCTGAAATACATGCATTATTGTCATTAGCCTATTATTATTAAGTCTTGTCCTTTGCCACTAAAGTGTAAATGCAAGAGTGTGTAAGTGCAGCATGGCAAGTCCAAGTGATGTAGTTTATTTAGTCGTGTGTGTTCAGGATATGGAAATGTTGGCTTCATTGTGTACATTTTCCCTTCATGCAATTGAAATTGCAATTGAAATACTTAATGACATGTCTGTCTTCGGTCTTTACACTTTACAACACTTAAACCATACCCATTGCATTAACACCCGTGCATGGGACATGTATTAGATGAGTGATACCATTCCATACCCTTCGGCTATACACAATCCATGGCATTGTTAAAAGGGATATCATAATCTTTAAAAGTAGTTTTAAAATAGTAGTTTTGACAAGTGCCGCCTTAATTAAATGGCTGGCCCCAGCTGCCCCCCCAGTAAAAAAGTCCTGGCTACGCCCCTGGGAGCTATCCTCCCAGGGGCGTAGCCAGGACTTTAGTATGCACTAAGTAGTTTGTGATTTTGGACACAGCCCCAGTCTTTATTGGACCAAGCAGAGCCTCGCTCTAAAAGAAATAAAAGATAATATAAAACGCATCAGTTCTTATCACGGATCAAATGCACAGCTTGAAGTTTTTTGTTTTTTGTTTTTGTTTATATGGAAAAAGTTCAAGATGACCCCTTTAAGTGTTTTAATTTGTTGTTCATAGAGAAACATTGGTCCAGTGCTTGGTGTTTAAGAAACGAATTGATCCAGATCTGATCAGTTATTAGAAACAATGACACTCATTTAATATTTGTTGTTTTTTTGTGTGCTTATACCTATATGTATGTTTTAACACAGTCTGCTGGAAATTGTAGTTCCAAGAGATATTCAGCACAGTTCAGCGTGGCGATAACGACAGTGACCATAATCCACTGAACACACCATAACGTTTTCTAGTTTCTGCAAAGCACCACTGCAGAAGGTTGCAGATGAGACTGAGGAAAAGGAGAGAGAGAGAGGTGATCACAAAGTTTGGTTTACAGTCATAAAGTGATGGGATTTTGATGGTGTTTGCATTTTTGTATGTCATTTTCAGTTGAATGGCAGGTAATTATTTTCGTTGAATAGTTTCACTGATCATGGTCATAATAAATAAAAAATGCAATTGAAATGGAACGTGATATTAATTTCTGAAACCAAATCAAAATCTAACAGAACTAACAAACAAAAAAAAACCCTACTAATCGCTCATTGCTACAAAATTAGAAATAAATTAGAAACTGGTTTTGTGTTTTGAGACTACAGCAAATTGAAAAACTCTATGCCATAAGTTATGTTAGATGATACTGTGCAAGCATTACACTAACGGCGGAATATGCATGCATGGTTTGGTGTGAGGTCTGAGTCTTTATGAGTCAAGGGTTGATGTGGACATGGAAAAAACCTTCTGAGTCAGCAAGCCAGTGAATCGCATACGGGAGACATCTTTAACTGAACACTACCAATTATGTGTTTTATTGTGTCATTCGACTGATGTTGCCAAACAAAGGAGCAGCCATTGTTGTCACGTCATGCTGACTTTAATGCTCGTTGCAATCCTTGTTAAAGGATAAATGTGGCCACCATTTGCGGTTGTGACCGGTTTGTATCATTGTTACACACACGCCATCACAATCCTTGCACTCACTGTAGTGAGTGACACCGATCACCCCCTCGGTCCATATTACACGCTACCGCCGTCAGGCCGCAGATACGGGACTGTGAAATGGAGAAGAGCTCGCTTTGGCAGGAGTTTCGTCCCTTCTGCCATCGCAGCACTAAACAAAGCGCCTCGCTGACCTTGCATAGAGCCAGACTTATCGGAGTGTGAGTGAATCTTATGCGTCTATGTATTTATGGGTGTTATGTGTTTATGTATCTGCATATCTATCTGCACATTGCGGTGCGGTTATCAGTATGTTTCTGTGCATGTAGTGGCTGTGAAAACAAATTTCCTGCAGGACAATAAGGACAATATCTATCTATATAGCTATCACTCTTTTAGGTGTTGCTTGACTCATTTTTGCAACAAGATGCAATGTAAGTTGATGACCATGGATATTACATTCGTTTTTCTGTTAATGATAATAACAGTTTTTTTTTCTCTACACATGGAAGAGAGAGCGAGCGAGCGAGGGAGGGAGACTTAGACGTGGAGCCACAAAGTGCAGATGTGTGGTTTCTTCTGGTATTCCATAGCCATGGCGGAAAATTACGAAGTGGGGGTGGAAAGGCAATAGTGATCGAACACACAATGGCACTGGTGGAGAGAGAGAGAGCAAGAGAGAAAGAGGGGGGGAGAGGGAAATGAGTGATAATACACTGAAGGAAATGCAGTGTCCTTGAAAGACACTGAAGCTGGCTTAAAACATAAGAGAAGAGAGGCGGAAACTAAGGGAGTAGCAATGACTCGACGATGGAGGGCAAGAGTCGATAAATTAAAGAGAATAGGAGCGAGGAGAGCTTGGAGTTGGAGATAAAGAAACAGAAGAGAGGAAAGCCAAGGCGGTGGTGTGAAGGCGAAGAGAGACGGAGGAATAAGACGGGTGGTGGTGGGCTTTTTCAGCAGACCTGACATGGTCGTCAGTCTGAGCTGTGCTGCAGAACATGTTGGAGAAGCAGCAGCAGAACCTCCTTGGTTCTCCTACATGTTCTTCCCCTGTCTGATCAGTTCACAACCTGTTGTCTCAACATCTCCGTCAAGTAGTGAATATACAATGTTTTTTTTTCTTCTTCTCCTATTTGCCAATTCACTTGTCTTCACTTGCCAGCACAATGAAAAACATCAGTGACACACTGTTGACCTCATCTTGGCCAGCTCGTTTTACCATCAGGGCATGTGAGTCACGTAATGTTTGCAGGGGTTTGAGCCCAGACAGGTGTACATACTTCAGCTGGGCTTATACATGAAATATCCTAGGTTAATAATAGAGCAGGGCTTCTATGCAAACACTTACCGTTCGTTTATGCGGTCGGCAAATGACACCCTCTCTGCCTGTCAACGCTGAAGCCTAGCAGAAAGCCCAGCGGGGGCATCATTTTCGACGTGATCGAAAACACCTGGAGGCAAACATCAGCCGAGAGCGCATAAGTCAGGTCGGTCATATCGGCGTGGAATCAAACATCAACTTTTTGAGGATATATTACGGATTACAGAAATGTTAATTATCGTAAATTATAAAAACATGGAAGAGGTGAGGAGAGGATGATGGAGTGCTCTTCGTGGAGGTGCCGGTGGCGCTTTACTGTCTGCGAAACAGTTGATTGCAGAATTCATTGCTTTTCAGGGCTGTACTCTTTCTTTCATCACGGTTTTTGTTTCACACACACACACACACGCACACACACATATGCACTCAACTTGAATGCAAATGCCCACTTTCCTCAAATGCACCTCTGACCACGGCATCAAACAGAATACGCTATCAGAGACAAGACAGGCGGAGCAGCCAATATCATTTTTTCATATTATCACATTTTTCTCTCTTCACATACCGTCTTAAAGCTTTACACCTCTCCTACCCCCTTTTACCCCCCTCCCCCATACATATCCATAGACTCTTCCTCCAGAAAGACAGATTACCCTGTGGGCTGCTCTGTTAGCCGGACTCGGCGTACAATAATCAATTTGAGAACGAGGGAGAGGGGGAGAGAGAGAGGGAGAGAAATGCGAAATTATTCATCATGGTCTCTCCGTATCGGGGCTGTCAAGGTGTGGGGGTTGGTAGGGGCTTCCTCCCCCATGAAATAATTAGGGGGAAGACCAAAACGGGGGGGGGGGGGGAGAGAAAAAAGGGGAGGATTTGGTGCCGGAACAGAGGGAGGTGGAAAGGTGGTTGGTTAGGAGTATACATGTGCAGAGGGGTGGATCATAGTTGCTCTAAGAGTGGTTTGTTGAGATATTTGGAAATCTTGAGACAATGTTTGGCTTGTCGTCTGAGCAACAGTCGGATACACTGGAGGGGATGGAGGACACAGTTAGGGTCGGTGATGAGTGAAGGGGAAGTGTGCGGAGAAGGAGGAGGAGGAGGAGGAGGTAGAAGCAGAGCATGACTTGGTGCATGCATGCCACACCGTGAGGGCCCCATAGGAGAACATACGAGGACGCCTCTCTCATGTGGCCGGTGCCTGTTCAGGGACTTCTTGCTTCCTGCCAATTAACTGGGCCCGGGTTCTGCATGAGCATAATCCTTCTGGTCGCCCTGGTTCTTATTATCCATTCTGTCGTCACTCTCTCTGCCCCCCCCCCCTCCCATCCATTCCTTTCTTCACCCCCCCCCCCCATTTCAGCTTTGTCCAAACCAAACAAGCTTCACTCCATGCTCAAATGGTCCCTCTGTCTATGTTTACAACTACCACACTTAAGCCTTTTCATGACTCACTCTACAAGCGCCAATGATGGTGGGTCAACCCAAACGAGAGAATAGAATTTCTTTTATTTCATTTTGCTTCATATTGTTTTAATTCATTTGGGCTTTGTGACATCTAGTGTTTTCAGGCTCAGCCTCTTCTCAAGACAGTGGTATTTAGTCATGCATTACCATGTTTGAATGGAGAAATTGATTATTCGGGGGGGGGGCGGGAGAGGCCAACATTTATTTTTTTTCTTAGAATTCCTCTGGGAAAAGCTTGGTTGGTTGGTTTGGACCATGCAGCCCAAGGGAGAGACCAATGCAGACAGGAACAAATGACAGAGGCGGAGAAGGGGGGGAAAAAAAGGAGATGAGAGAACATCCACTGGTAACCAGAAGGCTTAAAAATACCATTGCATTTCATGCTCTTTGCATTGAAGACACACTCATGTAGTAGCCATGTTTTAGAATGACAGCATGGGCCATTCAGAGGGGATAGGTTTGGATTTTAATATAATTTAAAACGTCCATACATACACACACACACACACACACACATGGAATAGCAGCTGATAAGTTGTGACACTCTCTTTGGACTTTTGTGCATCCTATATGTGGACAGGCTACGCGATTGGCTGTTAAATAATGACTTTTTGCATACGACCGTTCTGCCTGTCATCACATATCCGTCGGCGTCGGGGTAACCATGCATGGGGTGGGTGTTGCATGTGCGAGACTTCCAGTCATGTGACGCTCTTAGTATTCTGCTACTCGTACCTGCAGTCAGCGTCTTCCGCCTGCAGTAATAATGGAAACGTCCTCGGTCGAATATGGCATTGTTGTGTTCTGTGCTACTTTTGACTGTAGCATGTAGCCTTGCCAGTCAGAACAGGATTGCTCCGAATGGGGTGCCGCGGCATCGCGCGTTTGAGTGAAAGCTGCCCAAGGCTGTCTAGCATCTTTCTCATTGACCCCCCCCCCCAAACCTTAATTTCTGCTGTTGATGGAAAGTGATATAAGCCTGCTTGTAGCATCCTGCCCTCCTGGGCCCTGAATTGTGTCTCAGATTGATGACTGCAGAGGAACTGGGGTACCTCTGGGTACATTAGGATGCCGCATGTCGCTGGTGACATCTTGCACCTGTGTCTGCACATTTAAGTGTGTGTATGCACATTAATCCACACGTGTTTCTGTGTGTCACTGCACAAGTGCCTGTACACGTCCGCGGAGAAATGGTTCTTTCTATTGGCACCTTCCTCAGGGTTCCCCCTGTTGCCCTTAATAAATCTCTACAGCGCGGCGACACCCGTTTCACCTAGTTCAGCTCTGCATGCATTGTGCTGCAGCTCTTTGTCTTAGGAGCTCTCTTTCTACCCAAGTCTGCGTATCCTGCTTACTCTCTCTCTCTCTCTCTCTCCTTTCTCTCTTTGCTACAATCCCCCAACCACCACCACCACCACCTCCCTGTTCTCCCCCTCCGCTGCCTCTCTATGTGACCCTGGTGCACTCCTCTCCTCGAGCACCTCTCATGGGTTTTTCCTCTTCATTATTTCTGTGTCTGCCCACTTTATCTTCTTTTCACAAACACAGGCCAGGTTGGGTGAATGTACTCATATTGAGAAACTTAGACAAAGACCAGCTCGCCGAGTGCACAAAAAAATAAAATATATATATATTATACGCTATCTTAAATATGCACATATCTTGCTGTTTGCTTCACTTATCTGTGGGTGTACAGTTCATGCAAGATGCTTATTTGCGATCTGAATTTTAACAGAGCCCAGGGAGATATTCGTACCACCATCAATAAGGTCTTGCTGCACAAACAAAGCTTTCCATGGCCAGAACTGTACATGCCGCATGTGTTTGCATGCATTTGTCTCAGGTTCTCTCTGCCGTCTTTATTCCCGATTCCTTTGTTTTACTGCACAAATTCCACCTATCCCTCAAGCTGCACTCGTGCCTAGAGGAGACCGCTGTTAGTTGAAAAAGCTAGACTTCCTTCCTCCATGCAAAATAAATTAATCTGTGCACACGTGTGTATGTACACACACACACGCACACGCTTTCCTGTCTTCTAACTATATTTTAGCTTCTTGTTAATGCCTCCAATTACTCTGTCAAACAGCACTGGCGTTTTGCAGCGCGGCGCGCTCATTGAAATGGTAATGCGACCATCTCAAAGTGTGACTCTTTCATTCGCCGGGCTCTAAGTGGATTTATTCATGACAATTTACTCTTCTCGTGCAGGATTAGACTAATGAGAGGGTGAAAGGGCAGTGTATGCGTGGCTTTTATCTGCTTTACTGGGAGGGACTAGCAGCCCCGACAGAATGGGCCACATCTCCGCTGCCCAAAGCCCCCCCCCCCCCCCCGTTATTCCAAAAATAAGAGCTGGGTTTGGTTTCGTACCACTCGCCTCTCTTTTCCCCCCCTCCATCTGGCGAGCCCTTCTTGCCATCTCGAGCAGTCGGGTGTCTGCCGTAGTCGTCTGAGGGAAAGGGCAAGCGGCGAGCTCGGGAATGTTTGGAAGCCTTTGTGCGATTTCACTCACAAATTGATTCGTAGTCGCATTCGCTCGATTGGGTAAATCGGATTTGGTGATTTTCCCAAGTCAGGAACAGGATTTGGAGCTAATGAGGCAAACCTGTGTCAGAGAGCCAGGTTCAGAGCTGGGGCATCTTCCTAGAGGAGGCCGCGTCCCTCTGGGCAGGTAGTTGTTTGCAGTGAGGTTGCTATATAGGTCACGCTGCCTTGAGTTCGACAAACCTTGCTGTCAGCTGTTGACTGCGTGCCTTCAAGCCTCCTGCTTTCAACACCACGGTTGAATGTCATACACCTTGGCATGTACTTCCCTCTCTCCCTCATTAGTGTCACCCCCCCCCCCCTGCGGTTTCAGTTGTCGCTCGTGCACCCTCCTGTCATCACTTGCACAAAGGCAGGAATTCCACTTGTTTGGAACAATCAGAGGTGGTCAAGGATAGTGTTTTTGTGCGTATATCTTTCTAGAGGTATAGGCCTAGGTTTCTCCTTGACTCTCTCTCTCTCACCTGTAGCTGAGGAAACGCGCTACAGTTCATATTCTGAGAAGAAAACCACTTTATTTTGTCATTGTACCTTACAAAAAATTGTGTTCTTACAATGAATTTGTCCTCTGCATGTAACCCATCCTATTGTTGAGGAGCAGTGGCCAGCTGCAGCGCCTGGCGACCAACTCCAGTTCTTCTTTCCATTGCTTTGCTCAGGGGCACAGGCAGGAGTATTAACCCTAACATGCATGTCTTTTTGATGGTGGGAGGAAACTGGAGCACCCAGAGGAAACCCACGCAGACACGGGGAGCACATGTAAACTCCACACAGGAAGGACCTGGGGGGGCGTGGGGTTCAAATCCAGGACCTTCTTGCTGTGAGGCAACAGTGCTAACCACTGGGCCGCCGTGCCCTCCTCACATAATGCCTCACATATTTACCAACACACACTCATACCCCGATCGTGGGCGGTGTCAACCATGCGAGGTGAAAACCAGCTCATCAGGAGCAGTTAGGGGTTAGGTGTCTTGCCTCAGGGACACTTAAACGTTTTTGCCAAGAGTAGCTGAGGAACTAGCAACCCTCCCAGTTACCGGACGACCTGCTCTACCGCATGAGACGCTGCCGCCTAGTACAATTTACATACAACTTAATCGCCACACCGCCGCTTTCACTATATTCGCCAGCAATCCTTGCATTATACTATACTGTACATTTTTCCAATTCATTTCCACAATGGACGCCAGTGAATATTAGTTGTGTGCTGAAATCGAAGGAGTCATGGGGAAAATATCAGTGCCGAATTGCAATGCTCCATCTTTGATCTTTCACCATGATCTGTTTTATTCCATCTCTGGACCATTTGCTCTGCCCCAGCCCTCGCTATCCATTTTAAATCTTGTTACTACTCTGATCATTCACATCTTATATTTCATTCTGAGCGCTACTGTAATCTATTCCAGATTCTTTTTCCATGCTCCGCGGCCAATCTGACATGGGCCAAATAGGGTTTAAAAATACTTTTTTTTATGGTTTTCTTTTAGAGTTCTTCGGTTCCAGATGGTTGAAGTTTGCGGCGCAGGACAATGCGGTGCGAGGAGGTTCAGACGACAGTGAGCAGAAAGTACACCTAATGTACTTTGGCGTGACCGATAGTTTACCTGACCCTATTAGAAATGTTCAAGTAGCATTTAACCTAATTTGGCTACAATTTTTTTCCCAAATCTCTCTCTCTCTCTCTCTCTCTCTCTCTCTCTCTCTCTCTCTCTCTCTCTCTCTCTCTCGCTCTCTCGCTCTCTCATTCATCTGACACTTCTTATCTTACCCTGTCACGCTCTCTCTCTCTGCCCACTTTACTTTTCATCCACTACATCTCTTTCTCTCAGTTTATGTATTCTGTGATGCGGAGGGGAAAATGGAGGAGATTAAAGTGGATTTTACACGACGCTTTTAGCTGGCTTTAATATCTGCCCGACGAGAAATGATCTGCTCTGAGTGTGCGTCAACAGGATTAGAAAGTCAGGACTTTCAAGAACTTACGAGCTGGTACAGAGATCTACCCTGGTTAAAGATGTAATCCGTATTATTTTTATACATAAAATGTCATGTCGACTTTGATTCCATTTCCTGCTGGCATTTTTGTTGCAATAGCCATTGAATGTGTAACAGTTTTGTAATTTGCGCCTCTCTATGCAATTTTTCATGGGTCCATTGTGGGTCCATCCCTGCGTAGTATTCGTATGTAACGGTGCATGCACAGGAAATGCATCAAGTTGGCTACAAAAAGAAGATGAGGAAAAAGAAGAAGGAGGAACTTCAGGAATCGGGGACACTATTTGTCATTTTATTTCATGTACCTGCATACATGAAATTAAATGAATATCGTTTCCTGCAACCCACGGCAGTGAAACACAAAGACAAAAACACGTCCAAAAACTACAAGATCTACAAGAACATGTATATCCAAACTAACACATATATCCAAACTAAATCAAAAAATCACTATCCAAGAGAATGAACACCAGCCAGGATGACTGTCGGAACTGCCGGTCTTCATGGGCTAGCAGTTAGCTTAGCCTGCCCCGCTTCCACATCCTGTCAGACCGCCCTTGGTGTTTCCTCTTCGGGTTCAGCTCCAGGCACCGGGCTCAGCTCCTTGAGCCCACCGGATGCAGCAGAGCAGGCTCCCTCAGCTGATCCAACGCCAGCTCTCCCAGGCAGACACCTTCGATACACTCCCCCACACTCCACACGGTGACACCAAAAACAGTCAACACCAGGCGAGGCCGCCGCCAGACCGCTCTCGGTGTTATCGGAACTGCCGGTCTTCAAGGGCTAGCAGTTAGCTTAGCCTGCCCCGCTTCCGTGTCCTGTCAGACTACCCTCTGGGTTACCTTCTCGAGTGCACTTCCGAGCAGGGCCGTGGTCCCTGGGCCGACAGGACGCAGCAGACCAAGCTCTCCCAGCTGATCCAGCGCCAGCTCCCTCAGCCATCAAACAAAGACACAAACTTAGACGCAGGCGTGGACAAAGACACTGCATTGACGGTACTGGGTGAGGCTGCCGCAAATGTGAATTCGTGCCACCATCTTCCCAAACCCGCACTGGGTGAGGCCGCTGCAAACGTGAATTTGCGCCGCAATCTTCCCGCACCGGACTTGCATGTCAAGTGTGGAGAAGCCAGGGATGGGTGCTAAAATACAAAGCTAAACATCCGCCAACGTTTAAATGGGTTTAATCAAAAGTTTATGGCTTGCTGTGTTGCTCCATATTACAGTGTCAGATGACATGGCTTCTTTCTCCAAAACATGCATGCTGCCGCTCTTAATGCACTCCTGCTGCTATAGTGCACAGCCAGAAAACCATCTGGTGTTAGACCAAAATCCGCGACCGTCAAAAACTGTTGCCTACCCGAGCTTTCGCGAGTTCAGGATCCTGTTTGTTTCAAATGAAACTAGGATTTATGGTATGAAAACTAACTATTATGGCCACCATATGTCACTAAAACTGAAGAGATCAAGAATAGCCATTTTAACACACACACACACACACACACACACACACACACACACACACACACACACACACACACACACACACACACACACACATTCATTGAAGCGCTTTGGGTGTCTAGACAAAGCGCTATATGAATGTAATCCATTATTATTATTATTATTCCCACAATATTCACAGTTTGTAGTACACACAAGAGCCTGTCACAATGAAGTATCAAGTGTATCGTTCATGTGTATATCGTTGAAATATTGACCATCATTTGGACTCTCAAACTGATATTTTTCAAACCGGCCCCAAGCTGTATGTCTGGCAGGCGTCCACGTAGCATAGCGTAGCCCCCTACAGACATAAGAAAGATGTTTTTAAGGAGATATGAGTAATTCCTATTTATTCCCATGAATGTCTAGCGTTATCCTACTGGGGTATGTTATCTGAACCTGAGCGAGAATGTGAGAAAGACCGGGAGAGAGGAGGATATGAAAGGAAATGTTGAAGAGTTCATGCTGGTTCAAGACATAACACAACCCGGGGTTTTGCCCCAGTAAATGAGCCCCTGTGTTAATTGGCTCTCCAAACACAGGCGGGATTTATAGCCCTGCATGCAAGAAAAAAAGAAAAAATATATTTTTGCCTTGGGACTTTTTTTTTTCCAAGGAATATTTCTTTTGCAGAAAATGAAATTCAAATAGGGCACCACAGGGACAAATTTGTATGGAATTTCTTTTGCCTATAGAGGCAGTGTGTGATATCATCCCGACTCCTCTGTATGCCGGAATTCTCAGGTGGCATATTTAGGAAGTTGCACTAATACATGTATCCTCATTTGTATGTACACGGCATTCATTTTATTGAATTTGCCTTTCCGCGGCTCACATATTGGATATTTGCTTGAGTCTGAACTGAATTATGGGTAGAGGGCCCACTGCTCGACCCATACTGTGTGTGTGTGTGTGTGTGTGTGTGTGTGTGTGTGTGTGTGTGTGTGTGTGTGTGTGTGTGTGTGTGTGTGTGTGTGTGTGTGTGTGTGTGTATAAGTCTTTCTGTCTGTCTGCCCGTCCACCTGAGAGGTACAGACATCAGAATAACCGCAGCAGCTGCATCTCCTGCAGTGTTCTGCCTCCAGACAAGAGATGGAGAGGGAGAGATAGATGTAACGTATGGAGGGTGGGGGAGGTAGAGGTCAGGGGAGAGATTGTGAGAAAAAGACGAGGATATCGTCTCTGCAGGGACCGAACGAGTTCTGTATTTTTAGGTTTAGAGCAGGCATGATATTTATACCTGTGTTTTTCTTTTAAATCCAACTATATTTTTCGACTCGGGGCTTTGGGGTATTTCAGACAAAACAGAGAAAGTTGCAATCTGTGTGAGCTTTAATGGATGTTTGCGAGGCACCAAGAAGCATAAAACGACGAAGCTAGCACTTACTGTTGTGTAACCTGCTACTACGATAATGTTTTTTTTACCGTGTACAATAGAATGGAACAATAACCTGTATACCATTATCTACTTCTACACCTTTTGTATTGCATGGTACAAACAATATCAGAGAGGTAGTCCTCGAGGAGTACACTCTCCTTTCCTCTTCTAGTTAGGGTGCAGCATCAGAACAGTATAAGCCAGCCAGAGATTTAGGTGTCTTGTTTGATGGTACTTTGACCACTATGGCCACTCAGCATTTGAAACTGGGCCCTCTGTTTTGGGGAATGACCCTACTAAGCAGAGGGCCCTCCGTTGCTGTTAGGTTGGAGATTTTTCAAAGAGCCAATGCCTTTTTTCACAGGGGCAAGGCTGACCTTTCTGCAAGGGGCCAACATGTATGTGAGCTTATATAGCTAGTGATGTATCTAGCTAGCTAGCTAGCTAGCGCTCTCTCTCTCTCTCTCTCTCTCTCTCTCTCTCTCTCTCTCTCTCTCTCTCTCTCTCTCTCTCTCTCTCTCTCTATATATATATATATATATATATATACACATATATATATTATAGCCCAAAGTTGTTAAATGGCAGAACAGACCTGTTATGAAAATAAAAAAAGCTATAAAATATATCTTTGTTCCTGAATTGTTCCGCTCTTCTTTTTTTTTCTACATTGGAGGTTTCATTGCAACATCCTGTGGACATACATATATACACACACACACACACACACACACACACACACACACACACACACACACACACACACACACACACACACACACACACACACACACACACACACACACACATATATATCGATCTACCTGTCTCTCTGTCAGTCTGCCGGTCTGTCTGTCGTGTCCCGGCTCTCTCAAACCAAGGCTATGCTTTGATATTAGATAATTTGTCCCTTGATGTGGATGGAGGCTGTGAAAATCAAAAGACTACTGGACCAAATCAGCACCAGTTGTAGCGGGAATCACCAGAAGACAAAATCACTGCAGAGACAAAACCGAGGCTACAAGGCTCTCGTTGCTTTGGCTGCAGTTATAAAAAGCACCTATGGATAAACCATGCTGTGATGTCATGTAGGACTACCGCGTGCATCCCTCTGCACCTCTGCTTGTGAGGTTAGAATGTGGTCTTGTTAGGCCCAGCTATCCGGTGTAGGGAGGGGGGGATTAATGGAGATCTGCTGCAGCGGGTTTCTCAAGCTCTCACTCAGACTCCAGGGGACTCGGTAGTCAGATACAGTCAAATCCAGGGCATCGAGGCCAAGGGCTGCTGCTTTGAAGAAGGCTGTGAGATTCCCTGCTACTGGGATCAAATGGAGGGAGGGAGGTGGAGAGCTGGAGGTAAAAAGCTTCGGTCTGAAAGGCTAACTGGACTATCTGCATTATGTGTGCAATCACTGTAGAAGGCTGCATGGTTAGGCAAAAGTGTCTCCAAGCACCGTGAATGTGTTTCTAAACCATGACAAGATGTGATGTCAAATGGATGAATGGTGCTCGTTGAGGGCTTAAATATACAATAAATTGTGTTGTAGGAAAATATGACTTCAAAAAATGATCAAGATCTTTCAGACAACTCGCAGAACAAATCCAGGACACATTTCTTACCATAAAAATCTCAGCACCCTGGCTCAATATTCCATAACCGCTCCGTGTTTCCTGTAAAATTTGACTTTTTTATAGGCGAAGCTGCTATAAAATAACCAATAACAGAAAATCAGCAGGAGTAGCCTGTCGATTTTTCGAATGCCGGTTATGTAATGTTGGAATTACATCGTTTAAATGAAGGTGGGAATTCTTCAAACTCGAAAAGAAGTTCAGATTTGATCCGCAGTAAGCTGCAAAAGTAATGGGGTGAAGGCACATATCCTCTAAGGGAAACCATCTGTACCGTCGGGCTGGTGCTCGGCAAGCCTCTGTGCTTATGACAAATTTGTTTGCAAGTGCTTCATAAATTTGTGTGCAAATTAAAAACAAATTTTAACAGACCTTTTTCAATTCAGAGTTCAGTCCAAGATCTGTCTTTCTTTTTTTTCCAAACTATTTGTGGGTTTAAAATAAAACCAACATGTTTTTTTGGGGGGGGGTTGCACAATATCTTACTGCAATTCCACAAGATAATAGTTTTGTTGTGAGACCCTTTCCTACAATATTACAAATTTAGTGTGAGAGGATTTCTGTCCAACATTGGGTAAACCACAGAGACAGCGTTGTGAACTCGGACGGGCTAATGCAGACGCTGCAAGATGTCGCCTAAATGTGGCGAGGAGGGGAAGTCACACAAGAACGGCTGCGTGAGCAAGACGATAATAAGAGAAGTAGAGGATGATCTATTTGTCGAATCTGTAAGAACGGTGTGATGCACCAAACAGTGAAATGCAACGATTGCATTGTAGGGAACAAAACTATACAAGTGAGGGAGAGTTAACTGTCGGATTAGTGTGAGGAAATCTCCTTTTAGGATGACAGCAGCTCCTTTTGTTAGGTGCAGGTTGTTACCGGTGTAAAGTTCGGTAACCCTGCAATTTACAGGATGTTAATTATGTAGTAATTGTGAAGAAATTACTAAGAAATTACGTAGTGATGTGACGATACAACCCACCTGTCTTACCCTGTATGTGGGCTATACCACTCCCTATAACAATTAATTCCCATATAATTACGACCAAACCTCTTAATTCTGCTTTAATTATATTCTATAAGTACCCAATACTTCCCGGTAATTCTACTGCTATAACTTGTCATTATATTGATTTTACTGAGTTTACTGTTATTTCGTAATTATTTACATAATTTCTCAGCAATTTCTTCACAATTACGAAGTAATTAACGGCCTGTAAATTATAGGGTTACGTAAATGCTGTTTTTTTTTTCCTTAGGAAAAATTGCTTCTCCTATCGTTGAGCAACAATTCAGAGGGATTGATGAGATGGGGCGAAATCTGCGTCCACACTGATAAAATGTTGTGCTAAGCCAGAATCTCTTAGACTAAGACCAGGATGGAGGTAAAAGTCATGTTAAGGGGCAATAATGTGACCGGTGTGTTTTCTCTCAAGTGGGAGTTTTGTCCAGTTGGACATTAAAATATATGTCCCGCTGAATCATTCCTTAAAATAACATTTTTACATGTTAACCTCTTGTGTGAAATATATCAACTTAGTGTGTCATGCACTGTTTATTTTGTGCTATTCCTCATGTAAATAAAGACCAAATGAATGAGTGAATGAATGAATGAATGAAGCCTTGTTTGGGCTCTGTAAAATTCCCCTGACAAAATGGGGCACAGTCATCGAGCCGTCCCTCCATGTCTATGAAAGCTTGTTAATGGATCCTGTTTCCCCGGGGGGGTCGGGGGGTTGAAGACGGTGGTGTCAGCAGCAGTGTTCAATGGAAGCAGACCCTCAGGATTAGTTTACACATGAGCCGGATGTGAGGAGCTGATGAATGAGGAGAAGATAGGATGTAATGCAAATATTGATAAAGTAAGTATTTGTTCGAAACAGGAGACCGTCTTCACATTTTTCAGCTTGTGACTGTGAATACTAATGTTTCTGTGTATATATACACAAGATATGCGTGCATATTCACTTACAATGGCTGTTTGCAAGTGTAAGCAAATATTTTCCTCAGAAACCAAATAGTAGCTGTTTTTCCACCAGCCTGGCATATTCTAGATGTTGTGTGCTTACGATGCATTATTCTATCGTATGCTAAAACTAGCCAGCTTACACACACACACACACACACACACGCACACACACACACCCCACTGAGCACTGTTTGTTTGAAAAATTGTGACTTAAATTAATTCCTTAACCCCCCCTGAGCCCGTCTTTACCCCTCATGATCATTTGCTCAGTTTTAGTTCCAACCATAAGTAGACTCGAGCTACAACCCTAATCCAACTCCACCCCTCTCCCACCAAAATTAAATTAATTAATAGATAAATAAATGAACGAGATCGTTTCCTGATGGGATCAAGAAAGCAGTCCTCAGAGGCAATCACTTCTCCAGGCTTTCTGAACTTATGGGGATATTTTGGTGGACCCAACTCGGCAGCAAAAGCGGGTCTGTAGTGACCCGATGTGGACTGACATAGCCCGGTGTATGACATGCAATGTGAATTAACAGATAATGTCAATTAGACGATCAGCACACTGATGTACACGGCGAGTTGTCACGGTCTCCAATTTTTCCCTGTCTAAGCTCAGTAATGTCTTTGTGTCCCGTGAGGAATGCCTTTTATCATGTGACATGGTAAAAAGGAGGGAGGGCGGAGTGGTGGCGGTGGGGGTCTTGAGACAGCTGTTTCCCATCAGTAGTCGGTCAACTGCAGTCAGCCAGTTGAAATCCCGCTCCGGGGATCAGAGAGGGGCAAAGCAGCGGCGCCGAGCCCTACAGAGAGGTGGGGGCCAAAATGCTTCCAATTAGAGGGTCATCCCAATTTGTTCTCCCATATCCACGGTGCTCATCAGGCATTTTGACCCACTCCCCCTGTGCTATGCACATACTGTATAATTCCATAGCCAGGGGTAAAAGGAGCTACAGCCATCTGGGAGTGATTATGCCGGTTCCTCATTGTTTCCTGTCTGTTCACCCCAGCTCGGCTCCACCGAGCTCTGCTGTACTGCTTACTCCATCTTGGCTCAGCTCCCCTGGCCTGTTCAGGTTCTAAACCCCCCCCCCGTTTTTTTAAGACTGGAAATGCTTAGCAGCAGTCACTCGTGCCCAGGCGCCCAACCTAGCAATCTTTGTTCCTATCGTTGGGCAGCAGGAGTCCGCTAAGCGATATGGAAAGAGAGGAGCTATGAGGGGAGTGTCTTTGCTTTCCTTTATGTTGTAGCCCCTCTTTTTTCTCACTCACTCCTCGTTGTTTAATGCTCTCTGTCTCCTCTGTTCCCCCAGTGTTGCCACATTCCTACTTGATCCGCTCGTTCCCAGTTTTATACTGGGCCATGTCACTGTGTAAAGGCTTTTAGATTATCCCAGTCAATTTGCTGCGCCCATCAAAATGTGATTTTATAAGTCTGATGTATCTGGATCTGGAGTCACCATTGTGCACAACACAGCTCCTTATAATTAGTTAAGAGTTGGGGGCTGGCAATAGCGACAGGAATGAGCTGCCTGTGGCCACTATAAAGTATCTTAGTGGTGCAGCCTTTTGTCGTCATCGCTGTCAGCTATCAACACAGCCAGAAATTTCTCAGCAGCAAGTCTCAATATTCGTCATTTCATAAATCCGGTTAGAATGTAAGGGAGGTGCCTGTTTATTGGCACTGGGAGGATGTACTCAGTGACATTGCAGTACTCATGAGAGAAGCATGAAAAGCATGTTCTTTATTAGTGGCGGAATGGGATTATCAAGTTCTTTGAAAGAGATGTGTCTTGGTCAGAACCAACTAAGGTGACACTCGTTTGTCCACTGAGGCTCAGCTCAGTTAAGATGCTCCAAGCACAGTCGAGCACCTGCAGCTGTCACCATGACCTGGGTCAACTCTCCTGAGCACTGTGTGACCAACATATAGGACTACTTGTCAATAAGGGCAAAGTAGATCTTAGATGGTTAAAAAGGTGGTGTGGCGGTCCAGTCCGTTGCCTACCAACACGGGGATCGCCGGTTCGAATCCCTGTGTTACCTCCGGCTTGGTTGGGCATCCCTGCAGACACAATTGGCTGTGTCTGTGGGTGGGAAGCCGGATGTGGGTATGTGTCCTGGTCGCTGCACTAGCGTCTGCTCTGGTCGGTTAGGACACCTGTTCAGGAGGGGAGGTGGAACTGGGGGAATAGCGTGATCCTCCCACGCGCTACGTCCCCCTGGTGAAACTCCTCACTGTCAGGTGAAAAGAGGCGGCTGGTGACTCCACATGTATCGGAAGGGACATGTGGTAGTCTGCAGCCCCCCCACCCCCCCAGCCACCACCACCACCTCTGATCGGCAAAGGGGGGTGGAGCAGACACCGGGATGGCTCGGAGGAGTAAGGTGGTAGTGCGGATGCAATTGGGGAGGAAAAGGGGGGGAAATTCCAGAGAAAAACGATGTGCCCAGGGAACATGTTAACTCCGCACCTGGGCTCTCCATCAAGGTGGATGGGGCCTGTTTTTTATATGTTTCCAAAACAAAAAAGGAATTCGCTAAGTTGTGTAAGTGGACGGCTAATTACGATGACAACCACGTCACATGGGGTCTGTCAGCTCTAGGCAGTCAATGTATATTGTAGAAAAGTGAAGAGAAACTTAATTTTTAATTTTGACAGCTAGACTAGCTAGCTACATCCTACAGTAAACAGCCTGCTGTGTTTGGTACCGGGAAAATGTGGTGCTGCTGCAGGACTGTACTAAGGTTTGTATCAGTGCGGGCTGAACCAAGGCTGGATTAGCCCCAGCACATGTCCTGGCATAGGCAGATATGTACTAAGACAGAAATTAAGTTTTCAATTCCACATTAACAGTAGGCAATTATTAAATTCACCCTGCGGCAGGAGACCAGTTGATAATGCCATCTTCTACTGACTCAACTGACAACTGGTCTCTTCTTCTTTTTTTTTTGCCCCTTTTTCTCCCCAATGTTACTTGGCCAATTACCCCACTCTTCCGAGCCGTCGCTGCTCCACCCCCTCTGCCGATCCGGGGAGGGCTGCAGACTATCACATGCATCCTCCGATACATGTGGAGTCGCCAGCCGCTTCTTTTCACCTGACAGTGAGGCGTTTTACCGGGGAGATGTAGCGTGTGGGAGGATCACGCTATTCCCCCCAGTTCCCCCTCCCCCCTGAACAGGCACTCCGATCGACCAGAGGAGGCGCTAGCACAGCGATCAGGACACATACCAACAGCCCGCTTCCCACCCGCAGACACAGCCAGTTGTGTCTGTAGGGACGCCCGACCAAGCCGGAGGTAACACGGGGATTCGAACTGGCGATCACCATGCTGGTAGGCAACCTAATAGACCACCACGCCACCTGGACACCCAACTGGTGTCGTCTTTGATGAGTTGAATGACTGCCTCGATTTTCTCTTAGTTTTGCTGTCGTTTGTGTAGTGTAGTGTGTGTATATATTTCACCATCTTGCAAGCAACCTTCGATAGCATGCTGAAGAGTTTGATGGGGCTTTCTTGGAGAAAACTTTCCTGATCTGCAGAAATTATCAATCAGCACTTGTGAAAGCTGGCAAAGTGGTTTGCACCACCAAAGGAGGACAGTAAAAATTACCAGGATAGCAACGGTTACTAAGGGTGGGCAGAGCTTAGGTTCTGTCACCTATGAGTTTTAAGGCGGCATGGTCCATTCATAAACATGTAATCATAAAATGGTCACAACGGTGACATCATTTTTTCCAATAAAGGTGAACTTTACATTGATACGTGTACATTTACACCAAGTGGAAGTGAAGGGAAGTAGTTTCTGCAAGGCGAAGTACTGAAAAGACAATGGTCCCTGTAGTGATGGGCCCATGAAGACAAACTTCTCATTTACCACGAGTCCAATTAAACACGCTGTAACATTTGAATCAGCTCATTTCCGATGGCGGTCACGGGGCCTGAAATCCATTTGTAATGTCCAGATTTGGTCCTGGAGGCAAACTGCTTTTCCGTAGCCTCGAAATGCGATTCATATTTTTTGTGAAAATTGACTCATAGACCATGATTCCCGGGGTTAGACGATATGTCAGTAGCGTGTCATGGCTGCGCTTGATGAAATCCACTTTGCCCTTGGTCAGTTGAATGCTTGTGAAATTAAAAAATGTGTTTTATTATTTTTCCTCACTAACAAGATCGACCAAAATGAACAGACATAATGTGAGCTTTATTATTTTTCCATGACCTCAAGCAACAGGCTCTTACCACAGAACCATGGAAATGTTTATGTCCATGACACATTTTAAGACCTTGTCTTCTGCAAACATGAATTAGGTTGCGCTTTGGACCAGGGGACGAACTGACGCTTTCTCACAACACCTTTCACTCTCGCAGTTCCTTTTAACAGATAATCCATCTGTGTGAGCAAAACTGCATTATTACAGCAGTTTCAAATGTCCTTCAATTGCTATTTCGTGCCGCTTTGTGGCCCTTTTCAGCAGAGTTGAATGGGTGGCGTTCTTGGTACTGGCGTCCATGTTTTCTCACGGTTCTCTGCTAAAATGGTAAATTTCCAGTTGTTTCGGAAGCATTTATGTTGATGGTAGTAAAGCTAACCATCACATCAGCCAATGCCTCAGTAAGGTGCAGACTGTGCACAAGATATAAGATGTAGCAGGTGTTGGACACCTGTCTTGTCTTCGTGACGTGTCCCAGGGAGGAAGTAGAGACATATTCAGTGTTCTCAGTGTTACTGACAGTACAAATGATTTTGGTGGTGTTGGCCGGGGGGGGGGGGGGTTCCTCCCTAATTATATCCGGCCAATTCCCCCACTCTTCCACGCTGTCTCGGTTGCTGCTCCACCCCCTCTGCCGATCCGGGGAGGGCTGCAGACTACCACATGCCTCCTCCGATACATGCGGAGTCACCAGCCACTTCTTTTCACCAGACAGTGAGGAGTTTCACCAGGGGGACGTAGCGCGTGGGAGGATCATGCTATTCCCCCCAGTTCCACCTCCCCCCAGACAGGCGCCCCGACCGACCAGTGGAGGCGCTAGTGCAGCGACCAGGACACATACCCACATCCGACTTCCCACCCACAGACACGGCCAATTGTGTCTGTAGGGACGCTCGACCAAGCCGGAGGCAACATGGGGAGTCGAAGCGGGATCCCCGTTTTGGTAGGCAACGGAATAGACCACTACGCTACCCGCATGCACAGTACAAATGATTCTAATCTAAATGTTTGCCGAGTGTGTTCCTGTGTAGAGCATACGATGAGGGTTAAACCAAATAGAGTGAATAGTTAATCTTTATAAACCATTTGGCCTTTAGCATGGAGCCATCCTGTGAGCCCTGCCATACTTTGTTCATTCATTGGGGGCGGCGTGGCTCAGGAGGTAGAGCGGGTCATCTAGTAATCGGAAGTTCGCTGGTTTGATCCCCGGCTCCTCCGGAGAGTGTGTCAAAGTGCCCTTGAGCAAGACACTGAACCCTCTAACTGCTCCTAATGAGCAGGTTGGTGCCTTGCATGGCAGCCTCCACCATCAGTGTATGAATGTGTGTGTGAATGGGTGAATGTGAGTCATACACTGTAAAGCACTTTGAGTGGTTGGTAGACTAGAAAAGCGCTGTATAAATGCAGTGTAGTTACCCTTTATTTTCTTTATTCTGTTTCTGAAGGGATGGGGAATTTTTCTCTGCGGTCTGCCAGTCGAAAGAATGTTCAGTCTCGGTCAAGTTGATTTCTCAGTCTATTACCACCGGTGGTGAACGAGTTAGGTGTTACAGTGGCCGTCTAAGGCACTTTTTGATCATTTGGATCATTTGTGTAGTTTGTCGGTGTCGTACACGGGATTACTATGCTTTGAGGTTGTGAAAGTGGGTTGTTTGCACCGGTCTGTTGCTGCCAGTTGGGTTTCCCGCAGGTTATCTAGTATAGGCACTTGGGGAGGTATGACCGACCAGGTTGGCGCACCACAGCAGGAACAACTGAACGTGAAGTTCATCATTAAATTGTGATGGAAAGACTTATGCACACCCAAACAACTCCTCAGTGAAACGACAAGGTTAATGGTTATGTACTTTACATTTGTTAATCACAGTGAATAATAATCTGCGTAGGATTTTGGTTTCAGGTGTTTTCTTGTGCTGTCATCTCATCGTATATCGTAACATGTCGCTCTGTGGATGACTGACTCTGTGTCTCACAGTTCTGCGAGACGACTTCAGGCAAAACCCGGTGGATGTGATGGTGGCGGTCGGTGAGCCGGCGGTGCTGGAATGTCAACCACCCCGTGGGCACCCTGAACCCACCATCTCCTGGAGGAAAGACGGTGCCAACGTAGATGACAGGGATGAACACATCACGGTAAGATTTGTCACTCATGCTAAATCACCCTACATATATTTTCAACTTGAAAAACTTGAACCTTTCAGAATCACATTTCCAGTTTGTAGTAAAAATGGATCCTTCATATCTTATGATGTTACACAATTATTATCATTGTAATTCACACAGTACCAAGTAAATATCTGGTCAGACATCATCGTCAAAGGTTTTTATTCAAAAGACAGCTATACAAAACTAACGTTGAGGAGGTTATGAAATAGGCTATAAAAATATCCTTTCCCCAACCGGTAGCACTTGACATGATATTGAATTGAGACCATCGCACTAAAACACTTTTTGGGAGGAAAAAATTGAATGTTGTAAGCGTAGCACTGAAAAGACAAAAGAGATGTGATCCAGAAGAGAGAAATCTAAAGTGTAAATTAAGATATTAAAAATTCTCAGGAAAGGTGTCCAGGTACCATAGTGGTCTATTCCGTTGCCTGCCAACACGGGGATCGCCGGTTCGAATCCCCGTGTTACCTCCGGCTTGGTCGGGCATCCCTACAGACACAATCGGCTGTGTCTGCGGGTGGGAAGCCAGATATGGGTGTGTCCTGGTCGCTGCACTAGCACCTCCTCTGGTCGGTCGAGGCACCTGTTTGGGGGGGAGGGGGGACGGGGGATAGCGTGATCCTCCCACGCGCTATGTCCCCCTGGTGAAACTCCTCACTGTCAGGTGAAAAGAAGCAGCTGGCGACTCCACATGTACTATGGATGGATGTGGTAGTCTGCAGCCGCCCCTGGATCGACAGAGAGGGTGGAGCAGTGATTGGGATGGCTCAGAGAGTGGGGTAATTGGCCAAGTACAATTGGGGAGGAAAAAGGAGGACCCCCCCCCCCAAAAAAAAGAACATTTTCTCTAGAAGTCTTTGAAGAAGGTGACACAACTGAAGAAAATATTAAATATGTCCAGTTCTTCAGAGCCGTGGAAGATGAAATAGTGGTGGTCATGTGTTCAGTCAGGGGTGTGCATGGCACTAGGAAATAGTCTTTTTTCCTCTGCGAGAACTGTAAAATGTAGGTAGGCCATCATTCAAGGGTGCAGACCTCATGTTGATTTTGTGTTGTGTGGGTTAAAGATCAGGTCAAGAGATCATCTTCTGACCCGCTGTACAATAGAAGGTCCAGACAATGAGGAGACATGGATTTTAGTGTCTTTGTGTGTGTGTGTGTGTGTGTGTGTGTGTGTGTGTGTGTTTGGGCAAGATAGAGAGACACGGGGTGATAAGTTGATATATTAACATGTGGGCGGTAGCAGTGAACCTGTGATGCTTCTTATCTACCTTATATTCTGGATACAATAGTTAGCCAAGTAGCCTCATGTCCCAATGCTCAGTTAAATTGTATGTTATCTGGGCGTCTGGGTAGCGTAGTGGTCTATTCCGTTGCCTACTAACACGGGGACACCCGACCAAGCCGGTAACACCAGGATTCGAACCGCTGATCCCCGTGTTACCTCCGGCTTGGTCGGGCGTCCCTACAGACACAACTGGACATGTCTGTGGGTGGAAAGCCAGATGTGGGTATGTATCCTGGTCGCTGCACTAGCGCCTCCTCTGGTCGGTTGGGGCGCCTGTCTGGGGAGAGGGGGGAGGGGACTGAGGGTAATAGCGTGATCGTCCCATGTGCTACGTCCCCCTGGTGAAACTCCTCACTGTCGTTTGAAAAGAAGCGGTTGGCGACTCTACACGTATTGGAGGAGGCATGTGGTAGTCTGCAGCCCCTCCCCGGATCGGCAGAGGGGGTGGGGCAGCGAACAGGACGGCTCGGATGAGTGGGGTAACTGGCCAAGTACAATTGGGGGGGAAAGGGGGAGGTCAAATCCAAAAAAGAAAAAGAAAATAAAATAAATTGTATGTCATTTGAATAGAGGCTGTTTTAGCTGACAGAATTTGGGAAATGGTTCTGAAGGCCTTTTCTCCAACTTGATACTGTACACTGAATGTTACAGGATGGATTGTCTTGGTTTGGTTAAGCAGATGGCAGAAAAATACAAACCAATAAATTTCATAGCAAAGAAAAAGAAAAAAAATGGCATCCATAATGCTACGCCATGTGTAATGACTCGGCCGAGGGTATGATATGAATCCACTTTATTGAAGTTGTCATGTTGCATGTCAATATTTTGTGCATCTGGCTCCCTACAGCATGGGATAGGATTAATACTGATATTTTTTTGGATTGTGAATGTAGAGAGTAGTTTTCAGACACAAAACATCTGCTATCTTGGATCAGCAGGCCAAGGAGGGAATGGTATCGGCTGCCCGTCCCTCATAATAATGGATTAGGCCAGACAGAGTGGTCTTTTGGTAGTCCTGGTTTACAGACCAGCACTTGTTTACTACCAGTCTCTATATGTATATATGTATGTATGCATGCATGCATGTATATATGCAGATGGGTGCATATATGTATGTGTGTGTGTGTGTGTGTGTGTGTGTGTGCTCACTTCGGTGTTCGTGAGTGCCTGTATTGATTTATGTTTTTAAATGCCTTTGCATAATCCAGGAGGACACTGAGGATGGGATTCGGAGCTCATCCTCGCATAAAGTGACAGGTAGACTCTCTCCGGGGGACTATGATGGACAGAGCAGCTATCTCTGATTTAGGGAGACGAGGGGATCAGAGCAAAGGAGGGGGGGGGCTTCTGAGGGAATTACAAAGGGTTATTTATATATTTATTTATTTTGCTCTGTGCCTTTCTTTATACTTCTCCCCTCTCCTGGATAATCGTCTTTCTATATGGATTTCTATATGTCAGAAAACACTTGCTAGACCAAAGCAGTCTACCACAACTCCTCCTGTCATCCTGCGCTACATTCCATCCTACCGAGTGTTTCCCTCGAGTTCTTAAGCCTGACTTATTAATGATGTGTACAAAATTTGCTCGAAGAAATTATGCGTGCTTGTCCAGTCGAACATCCATCCAACCATCCTTCCATCCATTATCCAAACCGCTTATCCTGCTGTCAGGGTCGCGGGGATGCTGGAGCCTATCCCAGCAGTCATTGGGCAGCAGGCCGCCAGACCATCACAGGGCCAACACACACATTCACACCTAGGGACAACTTAGTATGGCCGATTCACCTGACCTACATGTCTTTGGACTGTGGGAGGAATCAGGAATCAGCAACACTTCATTTGTCATTTCACCTCATGTACTTGCGCACATGAAGTGAAACGAAATGCCGTTTCCCCCAGCCCACAGCAGTGGGCAGACAAAAACCCATTTAAGAACTACCAGAACACACATATTCAAACTAACACATATAGCTAAACCAAAAAATAAATAAATAAAAAATCTCTGTCCAAGCCAGGATGACTGTCGGAACCGCCGGTCTGCATGGGCTAGCAGTTAGCTTAGCCTGCCCCGATTACGCGTCCTGTCAGACCACCCTCCGTGTTTCCTCCTCGGGCACAGCTCCAGGCAGGGACCGTGGTCCTGTGGTAACCTGACGAAGCAGACCAAGCCCTCCCAGCTGATCCAGCGCCAGCTCTCCCAGCCAGACACCCTCGACACACCTCCCCGCACGCCACATGACGACATCAAAAACACCAGTCAACGCCAGGTGAGGCCGCCGCCAGACCGCCCTCAGTGTTATCGGAACTGCCGGTCTGCATGGGCTAGCAGTTAGCTTAGCCTGCCCCTATTACGCGTCCTGTCAGACCGCCCTCCGTGTTTCCTCCTCGGGTGCAGCTCCAGACAAGGGTAGCGGTCCCTGGGCCCACAGTGCAGCAGACCAAGCTCTCGCAGCCAATCCAGCGGCAGCTCTCCCAGCCAACAAACGAAGACAAAAATTTAGACGCAGACAAAGACACTGCATCAACGGTACTGGGTGAGGCTGCCGCAAATGTGAATTCGCGCCGCCATCTTCCCACACCGGAAGCGGAAGAGAAACCGGAGCACCCGGAGGAAACCCAAGCGGACACAGGGGGAACACGCAAACTCCACACAGAGAACGACCCAGAATGACTCCCTTCCCCCCCAAGGTTGGACTACCCCCGAGGCTCGAACCTAGGACCTTGTTGCTGTGAGACGACCGCGTTAACCACTGTGCAACCATACCGCCCATCCAGTCAAACACATGCAACAAAATAACCTATAAACAAATGTAAAAACCTTCACCGGAGTCATGGTAGAATGAGATGGAAAAATGAGCCCTAGGAAAAAACAGCTGGTAAGAGATGCATTGCAGATCTAGAGTTCTATATTTACAATATGCCACAGCTTTGGCTTAGTGAAATGCTGTCTGGTGACCAGGAATTTGCCTTTAAACGCACATACTTTACACATGGCACTGAGAGACACGCCAGCTCTCCTGTAGCTCGTGTGTTGCATAATGCTCGTTCCTGTTATATAGTAGCAAGCTTGTTTAAAATCTCTTCACTTTAGCTGGAAACATTTAAATCTCGTTGGGCAATATGTATAGAATTTATGAACACTGACAGTAACAGTTGATTTGGCAGGACAAGCTCCCAAATTCCACGATTTGTACCATGTAATTACTTATGGCTGGCATCATGTATAAAAGTACACACAACCACAAATCACATAGCAAATTGTCGAATCTCAGCCTTTAAGCCGCAACATTTGCAAAAGGTTTGGCACATCAAACATAGTTAGGGTTCTTTACTTTTGGGGGGAACTCAGTTTGCAAACAAATCGAGCAGGTTAGCAAGGATGAGCGGAGGCGGATCATTAAAAAAATGAAACATTATAGTGATTGTTTGATGTGTTTCATCTGTGAGCTGGCAACTCACTGTGTCTGCTGTCACGCTGTACCTGTACTGCATCTGTACTGTATCTGTATCTGTATCTGTACTGTATCTGTGTCTGAACTGTATCTGTAAATGTATCTGTACTGTATCTGTGTCTGAACTGTATCTGTATCTGTACTGTATCTGTATTGTATCTGTATCTGTACTGTACTGTATCTGTATCTGTATCTGTACTGTACCTGTACAGTATCTGTATCTGTACTGTATCTGTATGTGCCCATCAACTCTGCTGCAGGGGTCTCGAGTCCCCGCGTGCCTCAGGGGCACCGTAGACGACCTGACTCTCTGACCTGTGTTATAAACTGAACGTGTATCAGAGCCGTGTCTATCTGGGAAGAAATATAAAGATAGATGGGTGTGGCAGGGACCTGCGCTGCATCCATAATTGCATGCTACCATACTATTTACAATGCCAAAATTGTAGGCGAGTGTTTTTAGTATGTCCAAAACCATAGTATGCAAAAAAAAAAAGGTATTGCGAGAAATACCCGGATGTCATGCCACATCCAAAGCAATATCACAGTATGCAAACACTGGATGCTTTTCTGCCGTGCATATCCCACAATGCATTGTGCTCACTTCACGACAGCAACCAACATTGGCGAAGGGTGAGTCGAATCCAAGCGATGGAACAGCTGAAGCGTTTAAATGTTTTAACTTTCACTATGCGAAGCAGAAAGTAGTTAAAAATTCAATATTTTTATATTTGAAGTGTAAAAATAATCATTGATTTCAGCTGTTGCTTCATATAAGGAAAACAGAAAACATTTAAAAATCATAAACTCACACTGAGCCTCATCAAATTGTTGGCTAGTATACTTGGCAGGATATGATTGCTGTGTGTCATCATTAATCTGCCAAGGGCTGAAAGGAAGTGGTGCAGCCCTCCATATGTGTGTCTGAAAGCCGTCACACTTTTTACTTGCGTAACAGCAGTTGACTGGAAGATAGTACACATGTGTAGAATGTGGTACATAGTATGGGGTTTCGGGACACAGCCCTGGTGTAGGTACTGACTCCACGGCAGGTAGATTTAAGAGTGGCTTGTCAGGATTTGGGAGTGGCTTGGGCAACAATCAACACAACACCGATGCATGATTCACTTCTGCCTATTCATGTGTCTTTCAGCAGGCAGAGGCTTTAGAGCTGGGGGGGGGGTTGCTGGTGGTTAATGACTGTGAAATACCCCCGAAAAAGGGGAAATTTTATCGGATGACCAGCCTCTAAGAAATTCTTTGTGTAATAGATATTGTAATTTGCAGTACTGTCTCCAGTGTGCCTTTCAGCTGAGTGCCAGAACCTTGTGGCCAGAAGTTTGATTGTAAGTGATGTGGGTGAAAGTCGTATAGGTCGTTTGGCCTAGGGTGCATTGTGTCCCTTTTTTTCCTTTTTTGCTTGAGTTTATAGCGATTGGGCGTTTTGTGTGGTCTTGGGTGTACATGGTTCTCACTTATCGGCTAATCGCTCAGCTTCTGCTTGGTGGTTCGTTATCTCTAAAACACGTTGGATAGTTGCAGGATAGCCCAAGTTCATATTCTTTTTAATATTCAAAGCAGCATAGATATTCACCATGGTAATATCAGCGGGGGGCAGTCGGCAAAGGGGATGTGGACAGAATGCAGAAGAAAGCATGTTTAATCATCACTTATCATTCACTTTGGTTGTAGCTTGTGTGTGTGTGCATGTGTGCGTGCGTGTGTGTGATTGGGGATGTGAGTTAAGGTGTATGTGAAATATAAGTGTGGGCTGACAGTGTACACTTATGACAGACACGACTTCTGAGGAGACTGGCTTCAAAGGATCCCGGCGCCTTTGTCCCCAGGGCTCTGTGCCTATGCAGCTCCTGATATGAATTATGTAATTTCCGAATCAGTGACCTTCTGCAACCTAAAAGGCATTTAAAAGTTGATTCCGAAGATAGCATGCATATTTCATACACATATACACCAATCTGCCAAAACATTATGACCACCTGCCTTATATGCTGCCGGTCCACCATGTGCTGCCGACCTGCCAAGGCATGGACT
Source organism: Lampris incognitus (assembly GCF_029633865.1). NCBI lineage: Eukaryota > Metazoa > Chordata > Actinopteri > Lampriformes > Lampridae > Lampris > Lampris incognitus. The sequence continues at coordinate 14,722,435 of NC_079218.1, forward strand.
CTACAAGACCCCTGAAGGTGTCCTGCGGTACCTGGCACCAAAACATTACCAGCAGATCCTTCAAGTCCTGTAAGTTGCGAGGTGGAGCCACTGTGGATTGGATTTGTCAGTCCAGCACACCCCACAGATGCTCAATCGGACTGAGATCTGGAGAATTTGGAGGCTGGGCCAACACCTGGAACCCTTCATCATGTTCCTCAAACCATTCCCGAACAATGTGTGCAGTGTGGCAGGGCGCATTATCCTGCTGAAAGAGACCACTGCCATCAGGGAATACCATTGCCATGAAGGGGTGTGCCTGGTCTGCAACGAAGTTTAGGGAGGTGGCACATGTCAAATTGATGTCCACACGAATGGCCAGACCCAGGGTTTTCCTTCAGAACATTACCCGGAGCATCACAGTCCCTCCACCGGCTTGTCATCTTCCCACAGTGCATCCTGGTGCCATCACTTCCCCAGGTAAACAGCGCACACATGCACGGCCATCCATGTGATCTAGAAGAAAATGGGACTCATCGGACCAGGCAACCTTCTTTCACTGCTTCAAGGTTCAGTTCTGATGCTCATGTGCCCATTGTAGGTGCTTTTGATGGTGGACAGGGGCCATCATGGGCACTCGGACTGGTCTGCAGCTATGCAGCTCCATACACAGAAGGGTGCAATGCACCATGTGTTGTGACACATTCCTCCCGTAAGCATCATTAAAATCTTCTGTGACTTGTGCCACAGTAGACCTTCTATCATTTCAGACCAGAAGAAATAGCCTTCCTTGCCCTCACACATCGATGAGCCTTGGGCGCCCAACACTCTATCGCCAGTTTGTGGTTTGTCCCTCCTTGGACTACTGTTGGTAGGTACTCACCACTGCTGACCGGGAGCACCCCACAAGCCTTGCTGTCTCAGAGATTCTCTGACCCAGTCATCTGACCATAACACTCTGGCCCTTGTCAAAGTCGCTCAGGTCTTTTACTCCTGCCAATTTCGCCTGTGAGTGGTCATAATGTTTTGGCTCATCAGTATATATATATATATATATATATATATATATATATATACACACACATATACATATACATATATATACATATATACACTCACCAGCCACTTTATTAGGCACACCTGACCAACTGCTCGTTAAAGCAAATTTCTAATCAGCCAATCACATGGCAGCAACTCAATGCATTTAGGCATGTAGACATGGTCAAGACGATCTGCTGCAGTTCAAACCGAGCATCAGAATGGGGAAGAAAGGTGATTTAAGTGACTTTGAACGTGGCATGGTTGTTGAAAGACGATGACACACATGCTGATATTTTGTTTTGTCATCAAAAAGGTTTAGGACAGTACGAAATAGGCCAACATAACATACACAAAAGTGGAGTGTGTGACTTTGGATAAGTCTATGTATGCTTAGTGCACAGGCTTATCCAAAATGGGTTAGTCTGTGCACTAAGCATAGACTCAAGGCTTTCAGGGCTTTAGGCCTGAAACTACCACACAACACCTGCATCTGCGCCAAGATGTGGTCTGACCAGGCGGAGATGCAGGCATGATATTAAGTTTTATTTGACACCAAACTAGTGCTGTGCCACCTGATTTTGACTGACACACCCTCTACTGCCCCCCCCACCCCGCCCATTTAGGTGCAAGCAGTGTCGTGGTGAACCCAGAAATTAGCAAACATGCCCAGGTGAGAGATAAACCACCTTACACCCAACGAAATTGTCACCACGTCTGCGTTAGCGCCACCACTGGCTTGCACCATCCACAAGTTAGGGCCCACAGCCTCTGCAGACAGGGTATATATAGGGTTGTGCTGTTCAGTAACAACCCCCCAATCCCCCCGCTTTTAAGCTGCTGTGAGTTGGGGGTAACCATTCAGTCTTCACTAAGACATTAGCTTCAGTTTTCTGCACAAATCCAAATCAAACGTGTCTCTCTTCCCTCCATTTTTCAGATTCGGAGTGGGAAACTGATGATCACCAACACCCGGAAGAGTGACGCAGGGAAGTACATCTGTGTGGGGACCAACATGGTGGGGGAGAGAGAAAGCGAGGTTGCCGAGCTTACCGTGCTAGGTAACGTTTTCTTTAAGGTCTCTGCTTTGTAATTGCGTTTCAGAATGGTTTGGCGTGCTTGCGGTGTAATCATTTGTCTTCATCCCCGTTTCTCCACCTCCATTAGCCCCGTGCCTAGTCCGGGTTCATTGTGGATTAGTTCACCAGACCTCCGTGTGACTTCTTTATCACTGTTGCGTGTAATCCATTTGCTAGCCCTATTACACAATGCTGGCTTGCGATTTGCCGGCTGTGCAGATATTTCCTACCTAATTCTTTGGTTGCCGCTTCACCCAGCCCGCAAACTCTGCTTCAGTCTAACAAGCTACTTAGCCCTCTTCCCTCCAACCCTTGCCCCGTGGTCGACGGTGCAGTTCCATAGTTGTGATTCTCTCCGTCCTCCATCACCCACACTGACCCCAAACTCTACCCTTCGAACAGGAGAACACATTTGTAACACACAGCAAAACCGTTCAAGGCTAATAGGTAAACACCCAGGCCCGTGTGAAAAAGCCCCAACAACGCCTGCATTTCCTGAGGAGCTCCCGTCTATCCCCCAAAATTCTCACCAACTTCTACCACTACACCATAGAGAGCATCCTGACCAGCTGCATCTCCCATGTGGTACGACAACTGCACCTCAGTAGACCAGAAAGCTCTGCAGCGGGTCGTCAAGGTGGCCCAGCATATCACCAGTACCCAGCTCCCAGCCATAAAAGACATTTATCACAAACGCTGCCTTCGAAGGGGTCTGAGCATCAGCAGAGACCCCAACCATGGACTGTTCTCTCCCCTGCACTCTGGGAGGCGCTACAGGAGCCTCAGAGCTCAAAGACAGCTTCTTTCCCCAAGCTGTTGCCCACCTGAACCTGGCTACCCACTGAATGTCTGTGGATATTTTTAAATATTTTGTACTCGTGCTCTTTTTTAACTTAGTTTTAGCTTTTGGTCTTCATCTGTCTATATCTTCTGCTGTGATGTCTGTGTCTGTCTTGCACTGTTTGGTGAAGCTGCGGCCCTTATTTCAATTTTAACATGTGCCTGCATGTTGTTTTTTAATGACATTAAATTGAATTGAATTGAATTGAACTACATACAGTATAGCGCTCCATATGGAGAACTGCTAAAACATAAACATCTCGGTCAAATAACAGCACGGATGTGCAGGGCTGTTTTAAATAAGCTGAAGCTCTTCTGTGACATTTTGGTTTAGATGTTAAGAGTTAATATTATTGTTAATATTAGAAAAGACATTGTTCTGACTACTAGTGTTGACTGACTGTTCATGAACTCTATATACGTACTCTACATACATACATACATACATACATACATACATACATACATACATACATACATACATACATACATACATACGTACGTACGTACGTACATACGTACGTACATATATATATATACACTCTATATACATCCTGTACTGTACCTATTGGTTTAAAACTAAAAAATAAACCGACGAATGGAGGTTCTGAAGCAAGGAGGTATGAAAACATGATACAATAATTATTAGGTATCAGTAGAGGAGGGCGTCCAGGTAGCGTAGTGGTCTATTCCGTTGCCTACCAATACGGGATCGCCAGTTCGAATCCCCGTGTTACCTCCGGCTTGGTTGGGCATCCTTACAGACACAATTGGCCGTGTCCGCGGGTGGGACGTCGGATGTGGGTATGTGTCCTGTTCGCTGCATTAGCACCTCATCTGGTCAGTCGGGACCCTCCCCGGAACGGCAGAGAGGGGGTGGAGTAGTGACCGGGATGGCTCGGGGTAATTGGTCAGATACAACTGGGGAGAAAAAGGGGGAAAATTAAAGAAAAAAAAAAGATATCAATAGAAGTGTGAAAGCGCTAATCCTGAAATTTGTCTTTTTTTGGGGGGGGGGTTTCCCTTCCTTTTTCTCCCCAATTGTATCCGGCCAATTGCCCCACTCTTCCCAGCCGTCCCAGTCTCTGCTCCACCCCCCTCTGCTGATCCGGGGAGGGCTGCATACTACCACATACCTCCTCCAATACATGTGGAGTCACCAGCCGCTTCTTTTCACCTGACAGTGAGGAGTTTCACCAGGGGGACATAGCACATGGGAGGATCACGCTATTCCCCCCAGTTCCCCCCTCCCCCTCGAACAGCGCCCCGACCAACCAGAGGAGGCGCTAGTGCAGCGACCAGGACGAATACCACATCTGGCTCCCCACCCACAGACACGGCAAATTGTGGCTGTAGGGCCCGACCAAGCCGGCGATCCCCGTGTTGGTAGGCAACAGAATAGACTGCCACGCCACCCCGATGCCATCTTTTTTTTTCTTGAACTTCCTGACACCTACCAGTAATTACATTGGTGTTTGACCCCTCAGAGTCTTGCGATCCATGTACAAATAAAACAAAGGCACCAGTGCTGTTGTGTCAGCGTTGAACAAACTAAAATGTGTCTTAACATCTGAAATTAATCTTGAACTGTACAATTACAAACATGCAAACAGTACAACAATAACCATAACAAAGCCAGAAATACCAAAATGGAGAGGACAGTCGTCCGGTCAGCTGAGAGACTCCCTGCTACGCTCAAGGCTCAGCGTTTTCAGTTTTTACCGATCTTCACTGAAAAATACCCAGATTTTTAAACTGTTACTTAACCTCACACGAACAGGAACAACTTTTGGATCCGTGGAAACATAAAATCCGGGTGAAAATCAGTGTCCTGTTGTGGCAAAATTCGGCATGCTGGATGGCTTTGAAAAAATAAAAACCGAAACCGCTGAGCCTTGACTACGCTTCATGCAGATGGTGGGGGGTGAGGATTTTAATAGTGGTTGCACCGGTGCCTGTGTTGCTCCGCAGAGCGCCCCAGCTTCGTCAAGAGGCCCAGCAGTGTGGTGGTGCTGGCCGACGAGAGCGTGGAGTTTCGCTGCGCGGTCCAAGGAGACCCTGTCCCCACCATCCGATGGAAGAAGGAGGATTCTGACCTGCCTAAGGGGAGGTAAGGCGCACTGGTGTACATGGTCCCCCCCAACCATCTCCCCCCCCCATACACATAGACAGGTAGAATAACGTGTGTGTATATGGACAAATTTGTGCATATGTGTGTGCATCCCACTTGCAGATACGAGATTTTGGAGGACCATACCCTGATCGTGCGTCGAGTGACACCGTCAGATGAGGGCTCTTACACATGCGTGGCGGAGAACATGGTCGGGAAGTCCGACGCGTCAGCCCTGCTCACCGTTCACGGTCAGTTAAGATCTCACCCTCGCCTCCAATGTCCAAAACCTCTCCCCTCAGTATAAGTCAAAGTCATTGATATGAAAAATGTTAACATGGCAGCTGTTCTGAAACAACCTGAAAATGTTTCCACGGACACACACACAGCGCATAACCCTATCTTGTGATGTCACATTTCAGCAGATAGTTATATTTACCCTGCCCTTGTCATTTGGCGTAGCCCACCATTAGTTTTTTTTGTCGTTGTGCTTCAGCCGCTGCTTCCAATGCAGAAGACAGAATGTTTTTGTGTTGGTCTGGTTCCTGTATGACCGCTCGCCTTGAGGTCATATAAATCCCCACAGGAAGTTTACGTAATGGGTAGCGGAGGACATCGCTGCAGTTTGTTTGCATCACTTTTCCGATCAGGACGGCTATCTAAACGTTTACATGACCACGGAGTGCAGACTCACTCAGTCATCAGTGTAATGCCACAACGACACCCTTTCATTTATAAACGAGGGGAAGGAAGTGAGTGCGAAGACTCTACTCACAAACACACACACACCAAGTGATCCCACGCAGAACCCGGTGACACGGAGGGGGACACAACCAGTGCGGCCAGCGGGTCCTAATTAAAGATAAGGCACAGTCGGTTGCCTGCTGGGAAATGACATGGTTCCAATTACACCACCTTCCTCTTCCTCCTCCCAAGACCTGGGAAAACGGGGGGGCATGGCTAATTTGAGCTCAGCGCCGAGGAGGGCAGGGATCGATAGCACTTGAGTAGAGCTGGTATTACTTGGGGGGCAGTGAGTTGACAGAATAATGATGCCAAACGCACAATTCTCGCTTTCCCCCTGACGCGGGTTCAATACCAGGAGGGAAGTGGAACATGACAACATCACCGCTTGATAAACCATTCAAGCCAGACAGCGGCAGAGGTGCTCATATTTTTGTGATGAAGGAGCTGCAGAGTGGATGATGGCTGTTAAGGTTTTACTGTCCGATCTTTCAAAATTTCACACCCTTAAACGCCTCCTCATTCACGTGTGAGTGGATTATTCACCATGGCGCCCTCCGGAGTTGTCTGATTTGATTGCGGTACGAATAATGACAACAAACAAATAACCATTTAGTCACTGATGCAGAGGCATGTTTGCCAACCTTAAGTAAAGAAATTAACCACTCAGGTTCTCTGACCTCAATGCATTCTAGTTGTGTCCTGCAGAACTTAACCCATCCAGCAGATGGCGGAGTCATTTTACCCATAGAGGCTTTACGATAAACAAAACTCATAAAGAAACGAACTTTATCCGCTCAAAGTTAACTGAAGGCTTCTTGTGCCGTGTGCTGTTGTTATTTTCTGCCCTGCTGGAGAACAGCCCCAGTAACCCCCCCCTCCCCCCAACGTTTATATGGCCCCAACATTCGTAAAACTCCTTAAAGGGCCTTTGGGGTTGCAAGAATTTTTAATACAAAAGAGACAATCACATTTGTATAAATTAGTCCCACAGTGTGCTTGAAAATAGCCCCTCATCAAATTCCGCTACATCACCTGCATAGCTTAGTTAACGCATCATGTGCGTTACAACAGTACGATTTTCAGTTTGGCCAGTCAAACCCAGAAAGCCGCTTGGCCGGCCGTGCACTTCACTGTCCACCTTGTTTATGACCACCGAGTTTGAGTTCCTGTGCTGCAGCCTACAGTGTGTGCTGGTTAATGTTGCTCGTTTCAGTAAGAACCCCCTCACACACACACACACACACACACACACACACACAGTCTCACTGGGGGATCGTATCCCCACTCGGTGGCTGGTCTTGTGGTAACTCATGCCAGCACTTTCTACAGACATCTCACACCTCCGTGTCAGAGGGTCTGCTGTGTCTCAGAGGGCTCCAAGCTGCCTGCGCTGAGGTCCAAGAGCTCTGTTTTAATAACACACACACACACACACACACACACACCAGAGGCACTGACAGGGTTTCTCACATCCATCGCTGATGGTATAATCTATCAAAATGTCTTCACGGCAACTTCACGCGTGACCTCTGGTAATTAAAATGCGATCCAGAAGTAATTTGTCTACATTTAAAAAAAGAATTGAAGGCCATGTAATTTAATATCCCCAATATTTGGTCAATATATGTACATATATTACTTGTGAAGAAGTTTGGTAATTAGATAACACCAACATGTGACACACATAATGAAAACGGTGATGAGATTTGACAGCTGAGAATGTTGTGTTATCATGCTCGTGTTGGTTTAGTTCGTTGGTTTAGTTTGGGCAGCACGGTGGCGCAGGGGTTAGCACGGTCGCCTCACAGCAAGAAGTGTCCTGGGTTCGAACCTCGAGGTAGTCCAACCTTGGGGGGGGTTGTCCCGGGTCATCCTCTGTGTGTTTGCATTTTCTCCCGTGTCTGTGTGGGTTTCCTGGGGGGGCTCCGGTTTCCTCCCACAGTCATGGAGGTCAGGTGAGTCGGCCATACTAAATTGTCCCTAGGTGTGTGTGTGTGTGTTTGTGTAGACCCTGTGTGATGGCCTGGCAGCCTGTCCAGGGTGTCTCCCCACCTGCTGCCCAGTGACTGCTGGGATAGGCTCCAGCACCCCCGTGACCCTGAGAGCAGGATAAGCGGTTCGGGTAACGGATGGATGGATGTGTATAGTCAGTTTGATGCTGGTTTTCTCTCTGCTCATTCCCATAATCCTCAGCTGACCACACCACCTACCTTCTGTCAAATGCTGCTGACATGGAGGAGAGAGAAGCGGTCGTAGCTTTGCTCACAACGAAGCCAGTAGGGCTACGTCGACATCTCAAACCAGTCTTACTTACCAAAGTACGTTAGTGCACTTCTGCAAAATAAACGTCATAGTATTTCGATTTACTGCCGTCAAAAATTTTGACATTTCCTGTGAAATTACATTTTGTGTAGATAAGCTGGGGGAAAAAAGGACACAATTGTGTATTTATGCACTTTGCACAAAAACAGCTTTCGTGAACAGTAAATACACAAACAGAAACCTTGCAAGCAGGTTTGTTGCCCTGTGCTTAACTCGCCCCCCCCCCCAGAACACACCATCTGTACACCTGCAGGTGGCGCTAATAACACCTACATGGGTACACAACCAGTTGATGGTGTAGCATCGATTCAACTCTTGCCCACCTTTGTTCAATACAGTGTGTGTGTGTGTGTGTGTGTGTGCGCATGTTTACACATTTTCACAGTGCATGCAAATGTGTATAACATGCATTATCCTAAATTAAATTTTGTGTGTGAGCTTGTCAAAAGGAGTAAATCACATACATGTTATTGTGTAACGTGTAATGTGTACTGTGTAACATGTAATGTGTACTGTGTACTGTGTAATGTGTAACGTGAAGACCCTGAGCCCCAAGCAGCCCAGACCTAAACAAGGTGACTCCTACAGAGTTGTCTAGATTCAAAATATCTGCTAATCAAAACTGATTGCACAGAGTTGTGCGATCTGTGATGGGGTGGGTCCCTGTGGCTGCACACGGGGGGATCTGGATCGCTGGCAGCTCGTGGAGGCAGGGGGCACAGAGGGGGTTTCTGCTCCCTCTGTGGCAGCAGGGCAGTGCAGTGGATGGCCTGTGGCTTTTTTCATGCACACAACAAATTATCAAACATCTCTTCCCAAAGACGTGCTGTCAGTAGCAAGGACTGACAGACTGACCGACTGACCGACTGACCAACTGACAGACTGACAGACTGACCGACTGACAGACTGACCGACTGACAGACTGACCGACTGACAGACTGACCAACTGACAGACTGACCGACTGACCAACTGACCAACTGACAGACTGACCGACTGACAGACTGACCGACTGACAGACTGACCAACTGACAGACTGACCGACTGACCGACTGACCGACTGACAGACTGACCGACTGACCAACTGACAGACTGACCAACTGACCGACTGACAGACTGACCAACTGACCGACTGACAGACTGACCAACTGACCGACTGACCAACTGACAGACTGACCGACTGACAGACTGACCGACTGACAGACTGACCAACTGACCGACTGACAGACTGACCGACTGACCGACTGACAGACTGACCGACTGACCAACTGACGGACTGACAGACTGACCGACTGACAGACTGACCGACTGACCGACTGACAGACTGACCGACTGACCAACTGACAGACTGACAGACTGACCAACTGACGGACTGACAGACTGACCAGCTGACAGACTGACAGACTGACAGACTGACTCACAGGCCTGTGCCTCACACGTGCAGGTCTTTTTTATCTTTCTGTCTTTCTTTCTTGCTTTCCTTCCTTCTTTTGTTTGTTTGTTTGTTCCTTTTTCCTTTTTTTCTTTCTTTGTTTCTTTGTTTCCTTTCTTTCTTTTCTTTCTTTCTTTCATTCTTTTTCTTTCTTTCTTTTCTTCTTTTCTTTTTCTTTCTTTTCTCATATTTCTTTTTTTTTCTTTCATTGTTTTTCTTTCATTCTTTCTTTTCTTTCTTTTCTTTTCTTTCTTTCTTTCTTTCATTATTTTTCTTTCTTCCTTTCTCTGTATGTCTGTATGTGTCGGTATCTCTCTCTCTCTCTCTCTCTCTCTCTCTCTCTCTCTCTCTCTCTCTCTCTCTGTATCTCTCTATGTCTGTGTGTGCGAGGACATTTGGGTGAAACTTACTGGGTGTGCTCACAGACGTGAGAATACAAAATGAAACCTGCTGTGTCTCCTGCAGCAGATGTAAATAATAAACAAGGCTAGCCTCCTCCTGCAGGTGGGGCTTTGGTTTACTGTGCACCTCATATCTGTTTTCATTTCTCTGCAGTAATATGAAGACATGTAAGCCAGTTGTACTGTGGTTGCTCATGCCTGCACATATCAGATCTCTGCATTTGCCTATCCCAGTATGTGCCTCCATTACTCATCACACTGCTCTCTTTTGTGTCTTTTCCCTTGTAGTCAACACTGGTAAGTTGTCATCCGTCCCTCATCTACCATCTGACAGCCAAAGGAAATCATGAGCCCTGTCATTGTCCTATCTGCACTGTATTTCGATCTACCAATGCAGTATGTAATTGATGTCATACAGTATGTGGGTAAATCGAATATAAATTTAACATTTCATTATAAAAGGTAAATATTTTATACTTCTAAAGTGGTTCTTTATTTTTTTTTGTGGGCTTAAACATACTGATGTGATGTAATGATTAGCATGGTGTATACCTCGTGTTTGTCCAGGCTGTCTAGTTAATATGCCGTCTTCCCCCCCGCAGTACCCCCGGCGTTTGCCGTTCGCCCAAGGAACCAGGTGGTGGCCGTGGGCAGGACAGTCACCTTCCAGTGTCAGGCTACTGGCAACCCCCAGCCTGCCATCTTCTGGCAGAGGGAGGGCAGTGAGGTGAGGGCAAAGTACTCAGTCTTGCATCGTGCGAAGTCATGGTGCCGTCAAACTGTCCAATCGGAAGTAACATATGATATAATGTAGTGATCAGTTAAAGTACAATATTCTCTTTGCACTTGTTTCCTTGTCTCTCTGTCTTCCAGAGTCTCTTGTTCTCCTACCACCCTCCCCAGCCCTTCAGCCGCCTGTCTGTGTCCCAGATGGGCAGCCTGACCATCACCGATGCTCAGCGCTCAGATGCCGGCTACTACAGCTGCCAGGCCCTCAATATCGCCGGCAGCGTTATTACAAAAGCCCTGCTGGAGGTTACAGACAGTGAGTAAATGAAAGGATTCCCGGAGGGCAGGATGGTGTGACCTTTGTTTTCTTCTTAGTTTTCAGACATCCCAGAAAAACATTTTTTTTTTCACTTCAGCGTAACCTCAGTTTACCAGACATGCAGTATTACAGACTAGTCTGTGGTCGTAGGGTTTGTATGGTCGTTGGCCTTGATCACCAACAGCAGCTTCAGAGCTTTCAGGAAGCTTCAAGGGCTCCCATTTTGTGCTCAACGTCTGTCTCTTTCTCGTAGTTGCTGAGTACAGCATGCCCTCTCCTTTCATTCTCTTCTTTTCTGACTGAATACTTCTCCAAAATGACAAAATTATACCAAATGAGTGGCAGTCAGTAGAGTCTTGCGCCCAGGGGGGGTCACACCCACCGCCGCTAGGTCTCGCTGAGCAACAGCGAGGCAAGGCCGTATGACTAGAAAAACAGCAAAGCTCATTAGTGGACAAAATATTTAGAAAGCAGGGAAGTGGTTGTCCAGTGTAATTCTGATTTCTGAGAGCTTAGTTTGTTTGGATGAAGAAAGGGGCGCGGGGTCGACTGATCACATGGGTTTACATAGCCAGGTGCCCATGTGACTGCCGTCCTAACTGTCTGCCTGTGACCCATGTTAATGCAATAATTGCACCAGGTTTTTTAATTAAATTTGAATATTGAATCTTGCTTGAAGGGGCAGAGAAGTAATTACACTCACCTTGGATTTGCCTGAAAAGTCTACTGGGTACCAATTTAATGGCCTGTGTGGTTGTGATTACATGTGTCTGTCAACTTTGTGACCGCGTAGCGCGCAACTTAATGAGAAGAATTGCTGGAGGCTGGGGAAGACTGTCGCCGCATTTGTGCATTGACTTGTTCAGTGTTACCCGATCCATTATAACGGGGGTTGTATGCCTCTATGTGCCATGCTTTCTGCAGTGACTAAAGTCAGGTGACCCTGTTAATGTGCACTCTGTCAAGGGAAACATAAATAACAGGGCAGCGGGTCATCTGATGTAAAACACATAGCGGTCTTTAGCAATCCTACGACTACTTTTGGCTGCTCCCGTTAGGGGTCGCCACAGCGGATCATCCATTTCCACCTCTTCCTGTCCTCTGCATCTTTCTCTGTCACACCAGCCACCTGCATGCCCTCCCTCACCACATCCATAAACCTCCTCTTTGGCCTTCCTCTTTCCCTCTTCCATGGCAGTTCCATATTCAGCATCCTTCTCCCAATATACCCAGCATCTCTCCTCCACACATGTCCAAGCCATCTCAATCTTGTCTCTTTTGGTTTGTCTCCAAACCATCCAACCTGAGCAGTCCCTCTGATATAATCATTCCTAATCCTGTCCTTCTTCATCACTCCCAACGAAAATCTTAGCATCTTCAACTCTGCCACCTCCAGCTCCGCCTCCTGTCTTTTCATCAGTGCCACTGTTTCCAAACCATATAACATAGCTTGTCTCACAACCATCTTGTAAACCTTCCCTTTAACTCTTGCTGGTACCCTTCTGTCACAAATTACTCCTGACACTCTTCTCCACCCAGTCCACCCTGCCTGCACTGTCTTCTTCACCTCTCTCTTGCACTCCCTGTGACTTTGGACAGTTGACCCCAAGTATTTAAACTCATATGCTTTCGTCACCTCTACTCCTTGCATCCTCACCATTCCACTGTCCTCCCTCTCATTCATGCATATATATTCTGTCTTGCTCCTACTGACTTTCATTCCTCTTCTCTCCAGTGCATACCTCCACCTCTCCAGCTCTCCTCAACCTGCACCCTACTCTCGCTACAGATCACAATATCGTCTGCAAACATCGTAGTCCATAGAGACTCCTGCCTGATCTCATCCATCAACCTGTCCATCACCATTGCAAACAAGAAAGGGCTCAGAGCCGATCCTTGATGTAATCCCGCCTCCACCTTGAACCCATCTGTCATTCCACCCGCACACCTCGCTACTGTCACGCTTCCCTCATACATATCCTGCACCACTCCTACATACTTCTCTGCAACTCCTGACTTCCTCATACAATACCACACCTCCTCTCTCGGCACCCTGTCATATGCTTTCTCTAAATCCACAAAGACACAATGTAACTCCTTCTGGCCTTCTCTATACTTCTCAATCAACATTGTCAAAGCAAACATCGCATCTGTGGTGCTCTTTCGTGGCATGAAACCATACTGCTGCTCTCTGATCATCACCTCTCCTCTTAACCTAGCTTCTATTACTCTTTCCCATACCTTCATGCTGTGGCTGATCAACTTTATACCTCTGTAGTTGCTACAGTTCTGCACATCATCCTTATTCTTGAAAATCGGTACCAGTATGCTTCTTCTTCACTCCTCAGACATCCTCTCACTTTCCAAGATTGTGTTAAACAATCTAGTAAAAACTCCACTGCCATCTCTCATACCTCTCCACAGGTATGTCATCAGGACCAACTGCCTTTCCACTCTTCATCCTCTTCATAGCTGCCCTCACTTCCTCCTTGCTAATCCACCGCACTTCCCGATTCACTATCCCAACATCATCCAACCTTCTCTCTCTCTCTCTCTCTCTCTCTCTCTCTCTCTCTCTCTCTCTCTCTCTCTCTCTCTCTCTCTCTCTCTCTCTCTCTCTCTCTCTCTCTCTCTCTCTCTCTCTCTCTCTCATTTTCTTCATTCATCAGCCCCTCAAAGTACTCCTTCCACCTTCTCATTACACTCTCCTCACTTGTTAGCACATTTACATATCTATCCTTGATCTCCCTAACCTGCTGCGCATCCTTTCCAGCTTGGTCCCTCTGTCTAGCCAGTCGGCACAAGTCATTTTCTCCTTCCTGTTCAACCTCTCATACAACTCATCATACGCCTTTTCCTTTGCCTTTGCCACCTCTCCCTTTACTTTATGCCCCATCTCCTTGTACTCCTGTCTACTTTCTTCATCTCTCTGACTATCCCACTTCTCCTTTGCCAACCTCTTCCTCTGTATACTTTCCTGTAATTCCTCCACCAAGTCTCCTTGTCTTCCTTCCTCTCTCCTGATGACACACCAAGTACCTTCCTAGCTGTCTCCTTCACTATATCTGCAGTGGTTGCCCAGCCTCTGGTAACTCTTCACTACCACCCAGTGCCTGTCTTAACTCCTCCCTGAACTCCACACAACAGTCTTCCTTCTTCAACTTCCACCATTTGATCCTTGGCTCTGCCTTCACTCTCTTTCTCTTCTTGGTCTCCAAAGTCATTTTACAGACCACCATCCAATGCTGCCTAGCTACATTCTCCCCTGTCACCATCTTGCAGTCTCCAATCCCTTTCAGATTGCACCCTCTACATAAGTTATAGTCCACCTGTGTGCACTTTCCTCCAACCTTGTACGTCACCCTGTGTTCCTCCCTCTTCTTGAAATATGTATTCACCACAGCCTTTTCCATCCTTTTCGCAAAATCCACCACCATCTGTCCTTCCACATTTTTCTCCTTGACACCATACCCTAGTTACATCCGGTATTGACTACTGCAATTCTATCCTTTTTGGTCTTCCCCTCAAGTGTCTTCATAAGCTTCAATTGGTTCAGAATTCAGCTGCCCGTATCATTACCAGAACTCCTTCCATAGATCATATCACTCCTGTTCTTCTGCAACTCCACTGGCTCCCTGTTAAATACCATATTGACTTCAAGATCCTGCTCCTCACCTTTAAGGCCCTTATTAACCTAGCTCCTTCATATCTTTCTGAACTCCTTCATATCCACACACCCTCCCGCACTCTCCTCTTCTGCTCTCCAACTCACTAAACCATTGGCCCGCTTGACTACCATGGGGTCTGGAGCCTTCAGTCATTCTGCCCCCCGCCTATAAAACTCTCTCCCACAAGACATTTGCAATACTGCCTCTCTTTCAACCTTCAAATCCCATCTCAAAACGTACCTTTTCAAACCGGCATATTCAGTCTGATCCACGCTTCATTGAATTTTGTGCAGATGATGATTTTATACTTATCTGTTGCGTTAACTTTTTATTGTCTACCCTGCTTTGTTTTGATTTTATGCTGTCTGATACAGTGCTGCTTGTTCTGTAAGGTGTCCTTGAGTGCTCTGAAAGGTGCCCACAGATAGAATGTATTATCATTATTATTATTATAATACCTGCCCATCACCTCCTCCTCACCTCTGTTTCATTCACCAACATGCCCATTGAAGTCCGCTCCAATCACTACGCTCTCCACCACTTCATCCAACTAACTGCAGAATTTTTCTTTCTCTTTCATCTCACACCCAACTTGCGGGGCATATGATCTGATAACATTCATCAATACACCTTCGATTTCCAGCTTCACACTCCTACTTCATACTCTTGACATACTCTTCCATCAGCATTACCCCTACCCCATTTCTCCTCCCATTCTCTCCATGGTAGAAGAGTTGGAACACACCTCCGATGCTCCTGGCCTTACTGCCCTTCCACCTGGTCTCTTAAACGCTCCCTTTACCAGTCATAGAGCCAACATTCAAGTTTCCGACTCTCACCTCCACACTCCTTCCCTTCCTCCTCCCCCGCTGCCTCTGGACATGCCTTCCCCCTCTCCTTCTCCTTCGCCCAATAGTAGCATAGTTTCCACCGGCACGCTGCTGCCCAACAGTACCGGTGTCAGTTGTTGGTAACCTGGGCCTCGACCAATCCGGTATGAAAATCTGACTTATAATCCGCATATATGATTTGGCAAAGATTTTACCCGGATGACCTTCCTGACACAACCCTCCCCATTTATCCGGGCTTGGGACCAGCACTAAGAATGCACTGGCTTGTGCATCCTCAGTGGCTGGGTTGGTCTTTAGCAAGCTCACCTTCTTCCTATTCTCTACATGTCTGATTTCACTCTATTTTCCCCTCCCCCAAATTCTGCCCACCCGCACCGCCACTCACCTTCTCCCTCCCAGTTAGAGTGGCAAATTTGTATGGAAATAGCGTGCCTGCATTACCCCCGGCATTTTTCAAGGCGTTTCCATCCATTTTTTTTTCTCTTTGGTTTTGGAAAGCCCTCCTCCCCTATCCAAGCCCATCAGCAGTCTCTCTCTCTCTCTCTCTCTCTCTCTCTCTCTCTCTCTCTCTCTCTCTCTCTCTCTCTCTCTCTCTCTCTCTCTCTCTCTCTCTCTCACACACACACATGTATCTCCCACTTCACACAATGTTGTGAAGTGGGAGAGTGAGAGAGCACTACTATCTAAATGAGTTTTTCTATTTGGTATTAGTTGGACTTTGCTGTTGTGATTAGGGCCTCCGTCTCCGGTACCTATTGCCCAATGCATGATTGCTTTGGTTGCTCTAGGCTGTAGGGGAAGAGTTGATTTCTATTTCCCCCACTACTCCCGTATCCAGTTAAAGCTACTGGCCTCTTTACCAATTTTCTCCTCAATATCTCTCACATCTTATCTGTCTTTCATTTAGTTGGGTTGTATTTTGTCTCTGCCCCCCCCCTTTCCCCTTTAATGACCTTTAGATTTCATCTTACATGTTTGAGGTTTCTGTGAAGAGAATGTCAAATCATTGTTTTTCGACGGTCCTGTTTCTCTGATTGATGCCTTCTGTTTAGCAGTGGTGTCAGACCACCCTCCTCCTGTGATCAGACAAGGTCCAAACAATCAGACAGTACCTGTGGACAGCACAGTGGTGCTGCCATGCCAAGCGGTCGGCACCCCAACTCCCGCAGTTCACTGGAAAAAAGACAGCGTGCCAGTGTCTCCAGTGGACTCTCGTATTTCACTGGTAGACACAGGGTCACTGGAGATTCACTACACCAAGGTAGGGGACAAAGCAAAACGACTTCACAGTAATCATCCCACTAAGGTTAACCATCTGAATTTAAACCCTTGTATCTCTTCTTCTAAGCTCGGCGATACAGGATTTTACACTTGTGTCGCCTCAAGTCCCAGCGGAGAGGCTACCTGGACAGCATATTTACAAGTGGAGGGTAGGTGACCTGTGCACACTTTGAGAAACTTTTTTAATTGTATCATAAGTATAAATGCAAAGTTTCTCATGGCGTCTTTACAGTTCATGACAAAAGCCCCCATGGAGTTTTATAACACACTCTGATATCACTTTTGGCAGAGTTTGGTGTAATTGTTCAGGCAAGTCATCCTGCAGACCCCAAACTGTTCCCCAGTGCACCATCTAAACCTGAGGTCACTGACATCGGCCGCACCTCCGTCGCTCTCTCCTGGAAATCCAGTCCGAACACTGGGGCAACACCTACCTCCTACCTTATTGAGGCTTTCAGGTAAGACAAGCGATAAAAGATCCATATGTATTGTATATATATGTGTGTAAGAAGCTGATTCTGAAACAGGACATTCTGGTGGATAGCGACCTGTCGTGCCCTCCTGAGGGCAGCAACGGAAATAGGTGATTAGCTTGATGAGAAGGGGTCAGAAATAATATCGTTAGCACCCTTAATGGTCCGTTGGATATGCAAGGATGCAGCTGAGAGGAGAGGGGCACCTGTGAGATTGTCTGGTTATGTTTGTGTTTCAGTGTCTATTTTATTTCAAGCATTGCAGCCTTGTAAATCGTCCATGTTCCAGTTCTTCACCATGCCTTTCTGCCCTCCCCAGTCATGCGTCAGGGAGCAGTTGGGTGACTTTAGCTAGCCATGTGAAGACACAGACTTCTGTTGTGAAGAACCTGAAGCCTGGGACCATCTACCTGTTTCTGGTCCGGGCTGCAAATGCTTATGGCCTGAGTGACCCCAGCTCAATCTCTGATGCCGTCAGAACACTCGGTCAGTGTGGTCTTGTTATGTGGTTTTGCAGGCTTAACCATATATATTTCACAGACACTGACTCAATGACTGGCGAGCACTCCATATTCATATCAATTCGTCTACCATTTCCAGTATAAAATAAGTAAATCACCCTTGTTGTTCTGTCTTCACCCTGTAATCCTCTACCGATAGATACACCTCCCACCATCCAGGGAGTAGACCACCGTCAGATCCAGAGGGAACTCGGAGATGTGGTGATCCACCTGCACACGCCCGCGGTCCTCTCCTCCTCTGCTGTCAGGATACAGTGGATGGTAAGAAGCGCTCCCCGTCTGTGTCAGCAAAACAAAACACAATACACCCGTTGATTGTGGACAAAATCAAAATGGGATTCTGATTACGCCTCGCAAATCACACCATGCTAAGACATGAAATGTAATTATTCTACACATTTATATATATATATATATATATATATATATAAGGGCGGTATGGTGGCGCAGTGGTTAACGCAGTCGCCTCACAGCAAGAAGGTCCTGGGTTCGAGCCCCGGGGTAGTCCAACCTTGGTGGGTCGTCCCGGGTCGTCCTCTGTGTGGAGTTTGCATGTTCTCCCCGTGTCTGCATGGGTTTCCTCCGGGGGCTCTGGTTCCCTCCCACAGTCCAAAGACATATAGGACAGGTGAATTGGCCGATGCTGGAATATGCTCCAGCAGCCCCACGACCCTGAGAGCAAGATAAGCGGTTCAGTTAATGGATGGATGGGTATATATAACTGTGTAGCTCTATATATACATATATAATGACAGACATTTACCATGATGAAAACCGTCTGCTGCCACAATGAGTTTTTTTTTTAATTAGAGTGCTAAAACTCTATGTTCTGCTCTTATAGCTTACTTTCATTTTTTTTCATTACTTTTGATTCCTTCTTTATTGTTTTTCTTTCTTTTTTTTATTTCTGTTGGAAAGAGGCTTCCGGGTGTATTCAAAAAGTACTATGCATATAAAGGTTGGTTTTCCTTATTATTCTTAAAGTAAATTTTAATGTTCTGTAAAGGCATGCTGAGAAAGAATTGAGAGACTCCAGTCAGTCAGAACTGCTCTGCTAGCAGGGCTCTAACCAGCACCAACCTCGCAGGGAACTGGAAGGGATGACCTCATACTGTGGTTTGACCTCATCCTGCGGAGATCTGAGACATTAGATTCAGATTACATCTTCCTCGGTGAAGAGAGGGGAGGCTCAACGTGGCCCTAACAGACCTTCTGGGGATATTGACTCTCATACATTCAAGCTGAATAGGACATGCTATAGGACATGCTATAACCTTCTTATTACATGGCGATTTAACTCATTCAGCACCTATCAACATTTAACTTGGCTCTTTGTACTTGTGTAGTGTACAGGAATATTAGATTCAACCCCGGTTGCTCATTTCCGGGCGTTTCATGGCAGGCGCGTGATGATGCTGTCACAGTGTCGTGACTCCGGTGTATTTGTCCATATCTCCAAAAGGTAGAGCGGCCATCTCCGTATATCCAGGGCTATAAGGTGATGTACAGGGCATCTGCTGAGCACGGTCAGCCGGCGGGGCAGTGGAGCGTCCTGGAGGTGCACACGGCGGGAGAGGACGGCGTGATGGTCACTCAGCTGAAGAAGGGTTCGACCTACGAGTTCAAAGTGTGTCCCTTCTTCGATGAGTTCCAGGGAGCTGACAGTGAGGTGAAAGTGACCAGGACGCTCGATGAAGGTGAGAGAGTTCAGTTTTTCACTGTTTTTTCTCTCTTGGGTGGTTTCTTTCCACCCTTTTTCTCCCCAATTGTATCCGGCCAATTACCCCACTCTTCCAAGCCATCCCAGTCACTGCCCCACCCCCCCCTCTGCCGATCCAGGGAGGGCTGCAGACTACCACATGCCTCCTCTGATACGCCAGGGATACATGTGGAGTCGCCAGCCGCTTCTCTTCACCTGACAGTGAGGAGTTTCGTCAGGGGGGGACGTAGGGCATGGGAGGATCACGCTATTCCCTCCAGTCCCCCCCCCCAAACATGCGCCCCGACTGGCCAGAGGAGGCGCTAGTGCAGCGACGTGGACAATTACCCACATCCAGCTTCCCACCCGCAGACAAAGCCAATTGTGTCTGTAGGGACACCCGACCAAGCCAGATGTAACACGGAGATTCGAACTGGTGAACCCCGCGTTGGTAGGCAACAAAATAAACCGCTACGCTACCCGAATGCCCCCGGGGCTTTGCTTTTTTGGGTGAGATGTGTGTGTGTGTGTTGGGGGGGGGGGCGTACAGCTTCATTAAAGTTAAAATGAAATAACCGAAATGTGGTTAGTCAACTTTTCTTCAAAGCTGCTCCAAGGGGGTTTTACTGATTATTTATCGGACTCCGTTTCATTTCAGTGTCTCTGGTTGACACCTCTAATCAAACAAGACGATCAGCGAGAAGATACAGTTCCAATATATGATTATTCCACATGATTTTTCCTGGATCGGATTCCCCGCAAAATCTGATTTACTCCCTGCAGACAGGGTGCGTAGCTAGAGACAGAAGATATATAACATACATAAATGGTCATAGCCTCATCGTGATATATCTTCCGAATAACTGTTCCTCCAAAACACCTCTCCATCCCTCACTCCTCCCTTCAGAACAAATGCTTGAGCTACCAGAGGGGGAATGTAGGTCTTTGCTAACAGACATGATCCTTATGAGAAATGCAGTCATTCTTCTATGCAAAGTGTCCGCTGATGTCCACAGGGATGCCACTTATGAGTAATATTTCTATCCATTTGACATGATGACGATGTGCCAGTCCCGTTGGATAGGCAATCAATATTCCAGTAGATTCTGATATAGTTTTGACGTGGGAGGTAGTGGGAAAATGACCTACCGCAACTGATTTTCTTGGACAACGTACAAGGTGTAGCAGCCATTGTTGCTCAAGCGCTGTCTGCTCAGCAATAAACTTTCTCCACCCTTGTAAAAATGGGATCCTTGTACCAAAGCTAATACCGGTAATGTATTACAAACTTCGCCAGATTGAATCGCAACACTGTTTAACAGCTATGTGGATTGTCTGACAGAAGCACCGCCATATCAGCATCACTTCACAATCATTTTCCACACTGGAGCTGGTTCCAGCACAGAACGTTCAAAAAAGGTCAATTTAGGTGTCTGGGTAGCTTAGTGGTCTATTCCCTTGCCTACCAACATGGGGATCGCCAGTTCGAATCCCCGTGTCACCTCCGGCTTGGTTGAGCATCTGTGTCTGCAGGTGGGAAGCCGGATGTGGGTACGTGTCCTGATCGCTGCACTAGCGCCTCCTCTGGTCGCTCGGGGCGCCTGTTCGGGGGGGGGACTGGGGGGAAGAGTGTGATCCTCCCACGCGCTACCTCCCCCTGGTGAAACTCCTCACTGTCGGGTGAAAAGAAGCGGCTGGCGACTCCACATGTATCGGAGGAGGCACGTGGTAGTCTGCAGCCCTCCCCGGATCGGCAGAGGAGGTGGAGCAGTGACCAGGACGGCTCGGAAAATAGGGTAATTGGCCAAGTACAACTGGGGAGAAAAAAAAGGGGGGGAGGAGGGTCAATTTCACTGTACCAGAGAATTACAGGTTTTCAAAAGAACCATCCACAGCTCTGTGGTCGTTTACTATTTTGCCCCAAAATGCAGCTTCGCCTCATAATAAAGCCCAGCAGGAGAGCTGCAGCTCTGCTGACTGCACACGTCCCACAGGGCCTGGTATTTTGGTGTTCACAGGGCCGATAACACGGAGGCTACGACAGGACATGTTTCACATGCGGTATTCACTTTCCCTAAAGATTGCTTTACACGCCTGTGACTCGTCGCAGGACGGGACTAATCGTATTTTTATACTGCGTCCTTTTTAAAGAACATAATCACCGCGGTGAAACGGACGTTCTTGCAACTGTGGTGCAAGAGAAGGTTGTGGAAAGTTTAACTGTAGCGGAGGTATGATGACGAAATGGAGGGTAAAGGAAGTGAGCCAGGCGAACATTTCAGTGATATCCCCCCTTGGTTGACAACATACTTGCACCTCATCACCCCCCGGCCCACTAATAGATAAGTTCTTGGGGAAACTTGAGTTTATTTTGTTGTATGGAAGAAAAAATAATAATTCCAGGGACTCGCTGTGAACAAATCCCATAGCCATGCATGCATTCCAGGGCTGAAATTTGTAGCCCTCCTGCACCCGCTAAAGATGTCAGATTCCTCTCATTGTTGGTGTGAATACAGCATCCAGTGGTCGTCCTTTCATGTTTTGTGGAAAGCTGTCGGGCGGGATGCTGAGCATACCTGGGATTCGCGGAGCCTCCATTTAGACTGGGTGTCTTTGTGCTTGTCCGCATGTCTGTCTGTCTCCTCCATTGTCTCAGCTCCCAGTCGAGCCCCCCAGGGTGTTACCGTGACAAAGAGTGATGCCAATGGGACTGCCATCGTGGTTGCCTGGAAACCTCCTCCAGAGGAGGAGCAGAACGCCGTGGTTCAGGAGTACAAGGTAAGCGGGGTGGGGTGGAAAAATGAGACACGCAGTTTCGAGCATCTACTGTCTCCGGAGCTCATGCCTGAATCATGTGTTCCCACGCCCCAGAGAGTTATATATTAACATAAAATCATATTTTGAAATTTAAATTGTATTTTTATTAGCTGTTGCTGGGTCTCTGGTGTAGTTGGATCGCTTCCTGTGACAATCCCTGTCGTCCCTTGGCACCCCACCCGTCTTTTGACAGATCTGGTGCCTTGGCAATGAGAGTCGATACCATTTCAACCAATCTGTGGACGGATCCACCTTCTCAGTTCTCATCCCAAGTCTAGCACCAGGGATCCGCTACAGCGTTGAGGTTGCTGCTAGCAACAGCGCTGGACCCGGAGTCAAGAGTGATGTCACTTTCTTTCAACTTGGTGAGATTTCATCCCAGGGAAAAACACCCTCCCCGTGCTGGTATTCTCCCTAAAGCGGCAATCTGTGATTTCTCTGATGTGTTCCTCCCTCTGGCAGCGAGAGCATCAGAGAAGGTGTAGCAGCCGTTGTAGCCTTTGTGCCAGCAGCAGCGCAGCACTAACAATACCCACCCCTGCAAAAATGCCATACTGGACCAAAGCTAACCCAGGCAGTCTAACATGTTATAAACTGCATTGAACTAGTACATGGGAACACTGTTCCTCTGTAATGTTAACTGAAGAGTTGGTAGATTATTTTTCGGATAGAAGCATCGCCACGTCGTCATCACCTCTCAACCTTTTTACC
Source organism: Lampris incognitus (assembly GCF_029633865.1). Taxonomy (NCBI): domain Eukaryota; kingdom Metazoa; phylum Chordata; class Actinopteri; order Lampriformes; family Lampridae; genus Lampris; species Lampris incognitus. The sequence continues at coordinate 14,745,450 of NC_079218.1, forward strand.
CTGTTTGACGAGGAGCATGTTTTCTGCTGCACCAGAATTAGCCCCCTGTTTAAAAATGTCAACAGCACATGGAGACCATCCCCAATAATGGTAACGGTGGTAGTCGGTGTCGTGTAAATGGACTCCGTGTTCTGTACGGATAATAAAACAATTTGATAATGGAGAACAATCCTGGATTTCAGATTTAAAGATTTAACTTCAAATTTGCATCCATCAAAAGACTCATCATTTTTTCGAGATCCGTTTTCATAGTTCCCAATCTTAAAATCTGAACCTGAATCTGAATACTTTATTCATCCCTGAAGGGAAATTAGGCTAAAAAAATAAAAAGTGGCTGAAACAGCAGTGCTGCGATGTGTTGTTTAGTTCTCCCTTTTGACTGCATCATCTGTATTTTTGTTATGATGCATATATATATATATATATATATATATAAACAAAAATATGATTTTGATATATGATTATTCCACATGATTTTTCCTGGATCAGAAATTTTTTCATATATATATATCACCACTTTGGCCTCTTGAATGTGCCCCGTGTGTTTAGAAGTTCCTGTAGTGTTAAAATTGTCTTTGTCACTGTCCAGCTCATACCCTTGACATCCTATGTCTCCCTTGTTTTGCTTCTCTTGCTTAGATTCTGCAGGGCAGATAATGGGCAGCAGTGGGGAAAGAGACACTTTGTCCCAGATCTCCGACGTGGTGAAGCAGCCAGCCTTTATCGCTGGCATTGGCGCCACCTGCTGGGTGGTCCTCATGATCTTCAGCGTGTGGCTCTACCGCCACCGCAAGAAGAGGCTCGGGCTCAGCAGCAGCTACACCGGGATCCGCAAAGGTGTGTTTGAGCACGGCTCATCTGCATATAGGGGAAGAGTCAGTGGCTGTCCTGCCTGTTTTGGGACTCCAGCCGGGGTCCAACCTGATGTCCCTTACCCCAACCACACACATACACAGACACACACATACACAGACACACACACACACACACACACAAACCATTTATACATATAATACACATACACAAACACCTACACAGACACATGTAAACATGCACTTTTCCTGCACTTCATCCAAAGTTTGCATGTAGTCTCTTTGCACAGACACGCACACAGACACACACACGGACAGACACACACACAGACTCAAGCTGTCTTTTCCTGTATTTTAACTTGCTCTCAAGCACACTGCAGTTTTATGCACGTACTGACCGACACAGAGTTTGAGTGATCGGTGGATCTTGCACAAAATGTGCCCTTAAATGTCAGAAAAGCAAACTTGCTGTTTTGTTTTTTGTTGTTTTTTGACAAAAAACGACATTTGATGCAGAGAACAGAAGATCGTATCCCAATGACAAGAATCAGCGGGTGAATGATGTGTGTGTAGATGTGTGGCTGCGTGTAAAGGTCATGACGATGGAGTCTGAAGGCAACATGGCGGTGCTGTGCCGCAGCACCTTGATGTTCCTTCATCACCTCGGCTGTGCCGAGATGACGTCCACGGAGGCCGATAAACACGACACTTCAAACGAGGAAACCTTGCGACTCGCAGACAGAAAAAGCAAGCGATGATAAAACGGCATACACAGCCGAGATTACGCTGGCGTTTTGAAGTCTGACATTTAGTGGCTGGTTTGTAGAGTGCCATGTCCTCGGCTCAACGGGGTATGCAGAAACACAGGCCTGTCAAGCTGCCCCTGCCGCATCTGCCCCCATATCGCCGTTATCTTTTTTTCTTTCCTCCTCTGGTTCTCTGTCATCCTCCTCTACTTGTCACCTGGACACGTGTCAGAGGAAACAGATGTGGTAGGGCAGACTACCCAGCATGTGGCGTCATAAATGTTAGTACGCATCAGAACCACTGGAGTACTGACGGACTACCGTCAGGGGTCCTCATTTTTATTTTTTTCACTGAGGTCAGCTTTTGACCTTGGATGAGCCGATCTCCTCTGGAGTGTAGTACATATAATGCAAATGACACATGCAGACTGATGCATGGAATGAGCCAAGTGCCTCTCATATTAACACTGATTTCTCCACCCTGTCCCTTTGTTGTCTGTCCTTGTGTCCCTACAGTGCCATCATTCACCTTTACACCTGCAGGTACGTTCCAATATTCTGCTAAATTCAGATTTGTGTGAACGACCGTGTCAACGTTAGCTGTTAGTGATGTCATAGAAATGTTATGGGAGCTTGTGAGGGGGGGGGGTAGCCATGTATGGTGGAGCAGTTATTTGGCCATGGTAGGTTCGAACATACATGCTCACAATGAGGAGGTGTTACGTTCTGATGTCAGCAGGCTCAGGTTTGTAGTTTGTTTGCCCAACTAAAAATGCAAGAGTGGTGTAAAGTTAAGGGGTCGTGTCTCGCCGCCTGCCGCCCAGTGACTGCTGGGATAGGCTGCAGCATCCCCACGACCCTGAGAGCAGGATAAGCGGTTTGCAAAGTGGATGGATGGATGGATGGATGGATGGATGGATGGATGGATGGATGGAAATATGAACAAAAGATAAGTAAAATGCACAAATGAAAATAATGGGCTCTAGAAGAAGTTAAATTGATTAAACGCTTTACTTAAAATCCTTAACGCAGAGAATGAAGTGAAACAGTGAGACAGTGATAGTGAATGGGTGTGTGTGTTTTCTACGAGTAAGAGCGACATGAAGAAGAGAACGAGGATATATTTTGTGTTGGTGAGCACATACTTCTTAAGATCTGTTGGTTAGGGTCTTAATTTATGTGCCAGTGGTACTGATGAAGATTCTCTGGCAGATTCACTTCAGTGGAGCATGTCATATGTATTCACAAACAGGTGTATTGACAAGGCAGCTGCTGGCCGTTCGGTCTGCCTAGCAACAGTGAAAGAAGGAGCATCATGAGCAGTTTCAAGTTGTCGTGTAATTGTTTAACTGTTAACCCACCAGATGTCTTCGTCTCACCATGTTCCTGTCTCTCTGTCTGTAGTAGCCTATCAGAGAGGAGAGTCTGTTTGCAGTGGTAGTGGCAGGTGAGTGCCATGTTTGATCCTATGTAGCAAGGGATGCACCAACGCTCTTTGAACAGCAGGGGGAGTGCTACGCCTATTTTCACAAAGGGGACCTTCAGACATCCACCCACACTCACATGCGGTCCACTTGCACGAAAACAATAATTTTTTATTTCTTTCTTTTTATTTATTTATTTGTTTGTTTATTTGGTTTAATGGCTCTTTTGACTCCTCTTGTTTCAGACCTGGACTGCTTGGTATGGGTGGTCCTTTAAATCAGCTGTGGATGGCTGACAACTGGCCCAATGCCTGTGCAAACCACAAAGACTGCAGCATCAACTGCTGTAATAACGGCAATGGCACCAGTGACAGCAACATGACCACATACAGCCGACCGGGTCAGTATCGGCCTTACCCAGTGTTTTTGTTCAGTTTGTGGTCCGTGAGATTGACAGATGGCCCTGAGCTTTAATCTATGTGAAACGTCCTCCAGCGGTCTTTGTTAACTGGAGGTTGATGCGAGGCCGTGTTCCTACTGTGCTAACGTGATGTTTCCGCTCGTGTCCCCCTCAGCCGACTGTATAGCCAACTACGGGAACCATCTGGAGAACAAGGCGGGAGGCCCGCTGGGGTCTGACACAGCCATTTACAGCGACGTGAACATCTCCAATGACATAAAGACGTTCAACAACCCTAACCTTTGTCACGAGGATCCAGGAGGAGTACTGGAGAATACATATGAACCCATCCCATACGCCACCACCCAGCTCATTCAGTCTAATATCAAAAACAAGGCCGCCAGTGGCGGGGCTATGGCAGAGTCACTGAACATGCCTTGCTGGAAACAGCCCCCCAATCCACCTCAGCTGTCACTGGATATGACGACACAGATGCAGTACAACATAATGGACCAAAACAAACTCAGTAAAGGTTCAGTGCATTTTGAAAGGTTATTTAGTTTTCACTTTCTGTATGAAAACAATCCCTCCGTGATTTCATTGTGGCATTATTTTCTCTCTGTCTTCAGATCATCTTCAAGGAGGTGAAGGGATAATCCAAAACACTCTCCCCTACAACCAGGCCCATGAGCAAAGTGCGGGAGACTCTTACCACAGCTCAGACAGGGGCAGCAATAGCACCACAGGTACAGATGACCTTCACTGTGCAGGGGTACTGTAATGTGACAACATTTGAGAATGAATCATGATCTCTGTCGATTCTCTTTTTGTCAACTTTTTGCCTCTCTAGGGAGTCAAAATTATAAGAAAGGATCAAGGCCTCCCAAAATGTCCAGACAGAACGCAGTAAACTGGGGAGAACCACTGCCCCCTCCTCATGCCAGTGGCCCATCAAACTGGAACTGTGCTGAGTATACTTTACCTATGGAGAAGAAAAGGTGAGGGGGGAAGACACACATACACACACACATACACACACACACAGGGGTTAAAGTGGGATATGGTAAGTGGGGGATCTCTGTATTAGAGAGGTGGGCAAAAGTGCGGGAGTGATAGTCGGCCTCAATACTGCGTCTCAAATCAGGAAATTAACCCTACGAGCACATGCACACACACACACACTACATGCTCAATAAATCACTGGCTACATGTTCAATTTGAGTTATTTGAATGAAAATATTGCATGGCCAGAGCTAAGGTTGGACAAACATAACTAGCTAACATAACTAGCGTCCGGTAACGTTACCGGACGCTACCGATAGTTAGCTTGCCTAGCAGCATTCAAACAACTAGCCAGCAACGTCAGCAACTAGCTAGCAATGTTACCGGGTGGAAGATAGCTAGTTAGCTAGCTAGCTAACGTTACGTTCGCTAACGTTAGTTGCTTGAATGAAAACCACAGCAGAGCTAGACAAAACTATTGGAAATACACTGAAGATACTCACTCTTTATGCCCCCCAATCCAAGATAATAGTGCAGGTAGCAGGTTGACGCTCTCTCGAGTCTTGTCTGCCTGGTGCGGTGAACTGACCCTGACCCGTGAGTGTGAAGCCAGTCTCTTTTGATGTCAAGTCTGGTGAAGCCAGACAGCAGGCAGGTGCGGGTCACGTGAGGACGCGATATCATTCAAACTTTTAGAAAAAGTAAAGTAGTATAAAAATAGAAGAACGACTTTATTTGCAATTTATTTTGTAATGCTTGTGAATTGGCTGCATCATGTATTTTGTTTTAAATTTTACTGTGACAAAAAGGTTGAAATTACTCCTGTCTACAGAGTGCTGGATCCCAGCTCCGGTTGACTTGGGGGAGGAGGGGAAGTGCCGGTGTCGGGATCCGGGTAGCTCTGGCCCACTTTAATCACTGCACACACACACACACTTATACAGCTAGTGAAAGATGTGAAGTGAGGTTGAAGCAGCATCCCAAGGTCAAAAAAGAAAAACAAAGTTGTGCTTCCACCGAAATATATTACGGGCAGTCTGAGCCAAAATTGATGAAAAAGTCACTGTAACGATCGATGAATTACAAATTATAGACTGATAGTTAGGTAGCAGGCATAGTGGCACAGTGGTTTGCGCGGTCACCTCACAGCAAGAAGGTCCTGGGTTCGAGCCCCCGGGTTAGTCCAACCTTGGGAGTCGTCCCGGGTCGTCCTCTGTGTGGAGTTTGCATGTTCTCCCCGTGTCTGTGTGGGTTTCCTGCGGGGGCTCCGGTTTCCTCCCACAGTCCAAACACGTGTAGGTCAGGTGAATCGGCCGTACTAAATTGTCCCTAGGTGTGTGTGTGTGTGTGTGTGTGTGTGTGTGTGTGTGTGTGTGTGTGTGTGTGTGTGTGTGTGTGTGTGTGTTTGTGTTTGTGTTTGTCTGCCCGCCCTGCGATGGCCTGGCGCCCTGTCTAGGGTGTCTCCCCGCCTGCCACTCAATGACTGCTGGGATAGGCTCCAGCATCCTCGTGACCCTGAGAGCAGGATAAGTGGTTCGGCTAGTGGATGGATGGATGGTTAAGTAGCCAAATTTGCCATGAAACTGTAAATGCACTATGTCTGTAAGTCACTATGTCATAGTCACTTGTATTGCCATATGTGAATCACAGTGTAGAGGTATGGAGGAACGCCTACAAAAGCAACCTACAAAAAAGAGCCACTACAAAAAAAGAGCAATAAGGCTAGCAAACAATGTAAGCTATTGGGAACCAACCAACAAACTGTTTTTAAATTCATGGGCTCTGAAGTTCATGGACCTGGTAGACTTTAAGACTGCACGAGAGGAAATTGAATTTTAATAAACACTGTGTTCGTACCACTCGCAAAAGTATGTGTATTTCAACATGTGGGGTAATTTTGTGGGTTGGTTTAGATGAAGAACTCAAGGAAAGCACAAGTTTAAATCAATTCAAAGAGAGGTACAAAAATTGTTTTTAAAGAGGTACAGGATGAGGAGGAGGTTTTGCTCCTCTCGTGACCGTGACACCCATGTCGGATGCTGTTATTGTCGTTTCTTGGAAATCATTGTAATTGTTTTCTTTGGGTTTTTTTGTTTTGGTTGTTTTGGTTGTTTTTATTTTTTATTGAGTCGTCCTGGGAAAGATATTGAGAATGACATACTCTGATGTGTAAAAAAACAAGTTTATTATTTAGGTCTATTAATTGAGCATTAGAGAGGGGGCAGGAAGTTATAAGCAGTAACTTCCTCCTGCTCCTTTTTAAACATATAATAGTATGTGCTGGATTCTCTGTTAGGAATTCTTGTTGAATTCTTCTGGTTTAATTTTTATCATTTGTTGTTTTGGTTTTTTTAATGCTTGGTCATTTTTTTATTTTTTTATTTTGCATATTCAAAATAAAGACATTTGAATTTGAATAAATTACATTTTGAAGACCCACATCACATGTATAATGTTTTCAAAAGCCATGTCTTTGCATGTCCTTTTTACATTTTCTCTACATTCAGCTCAGCACAACAACCGCTTAAACTGACTTTACAGTTAGTTTAGGTGGTCCACGAGGAAACGCTAACTGAAAGACCAAGATGAATTGCAATTAGTAAACCATATCAAAACATAAGACTCTTATTATTATTGTTAGTATTATTATTTATTATTGTTATGTATTATTTAGTATTATTATTATTATTTAGTATTATTATCATTTATTATCATTATTAATTATTATCATTATTATTATTATTATTCAAAAACTGCCAACAAAACATGCACCATTGACCAAAGTAAACATATTTCCTGTAAAGACCACTCAGGGGTGATGGATAAAATGTGTGACTGCTAGATTTGCATATCCACAGTTGACCCACTGTGGGCCATGGCAATCAAACATGGCCACAAATTCCTCCTGATTAGATTAAAACAAATCTGTTTTTTTAAAGTCATTAAGGACCATTAACTTTTTTCTGCCCAGGTTTGAAGAAGTATTTTCATTAGCAGATGAAAAATTCATCACTTTTTACTGCAGGACTAACTGAGCTCTAAATGCTTCGACCTCAGCCACTTTATTTTTTTTTTCACTTTTTACAGTCATTATCAATCTAATCTTATATATAAATGCAGTCAAGTATCTAATGCTTTCATGATTTATACTGACACAAATTGAACTAAATTGACAATGCAGTAGAGTGCATATGCTTTGGGGAAACCTGAGGGTTTTTAGGATTTGCCACCAATTTACCCCCGTTTCCTACAGCCAGATCCTCATGACACTTGCTTCTCTCCTAGCAGTTTAGACCCAGGTGTCCAGTGCCTGATGCTGTCCTCAAGGATGTACTTTCATCAAGATGGTGTGGAGGAGGAGGAAGAAGAGAGGGGGACAGAGGAGACGAGAGGCAGTTGTCCTACTCCCCCAGTTCGAGGACCGTCTTCATCCACTGCTGAAGTGTCCTACAGTCACCAGTCTGCAGCCGCACTCACCCCATCACTGCAGGGAGGCCAACGCAATGAAACAGAGCATCACAGGTAATCAGCCTCACGCCCGGTTTAAAGCTGAAATCCGTGATTTCCCCCGATTGGTCCCTTCCTCCGGCAGCGAGGGCAACAAAGAAGGTGTAGCAGCTATTGTTGCTCGCGTGCCATCAGCTCAGCAGAACACAGCAGATCCCTGCAAAAACAGCATCCTCGGCCCAAAGCTAACACAGGCAGGCTAGTGTATTACAAACTACATCAAAATATAGAGGAACTTGATTGTGTTTGGATATTGATTGTAGAACCGGCAGGTTATCTAGGTTACCTGTCTGGCAGCGGCGTCGCCACATCGTCATTACGTCAGTCCTTTTGCCTGCTCGAGAAGGAACGGGTTTGCCGCTGCACTAGTCTTCACTGTTTTAACAGCGGTATAAAGAGAATGTCTCCAACCATGGCAAAGATGCCAGTTCATATTACATAGCCTGAGCCCGTGGTCCAGATGGATACAGTAACTGTTTATTAATGGAGGAAAATCCTGGATTTCAGCTTTAATCGTTTTACATTTTGCAGTATAGCCACCAGCAACAGCAAGCATTAAACTCCGAAAATCCGGCTGTTGTAGGAGTGCACAGATTAGTCTTAGTTTGTAATTCACTTCCCACACAACAAATAACCACCCGCCCATCTCCCCTCTTTCCCCAATGCACACCTACATTTTGACACCCCTGTGCATGGATATTGACAGACAGGAGGAGGAGGAGGAAGAGGCAGGGGGAGAAACAGATGCGGAGCTGGTCCAGAGTCACCAGCACCAGGAGAACCAGCAGCAGCTCGTTCACCCTTCTCTGCACAGGATCTTTGCCCACGGGTTAATGCAGACCCCGGCCTCCAGCACCGGGGACCTGGACAGATCGGTCACCGGCTCAATGATCAACAGCTGGGGCTCCGCCTCTGAGGACAACATTTCGTCTGGCAGGTCCAGTGTAGTCAGCACCTCAGAGGGATCCTTTTTTACCGACACCGATTTCAACCAGGCGGTGGCTTCTTTAGGGGATAACGTAGGCCTGGGCATGTGCAGGTACCCAGAGGACTCAGGTGAGAAGTGTCTCAAGCCAGAGCCGAACTGGTTTCAGTACTTCCGAGCGCGTTTCAAGACAAACGAAATTGTTGTTGTGTACTTTTTCAGTAATTACTTCTGTATTTGTAATTAGTTATATTAACATGATACAAGTACACATACTCTTATGGGTATAGCAACGCCATAACAGTTTCTGAGAAGAGTGTAGTTATTGTGTATTCAAACAGTTTCGTGACATAGCCTGGAAAAAACATGACTTATTGATCCTGTTATGCATATATCAACAGCTGACCCAGTCTTGCCTTTTATGAAAGAACTGGGTCAAATCTGCCATTTGTAAAATGGCAGTTATGGGTTACAGGATGTTGCCTTGCTGCGAGAAGGAGATTGGTGAAAATAGCTTTGAAAAACTGGGATAATTTTGCATTGCCTTTCTGAGTTCTAACACACCCGTGTTTTTAAAACAGTAATAACTCACAAGGAACATTTTGATCATGTGTTGCACTATGCTAAATCACTTACTTGTTGCTACACCTCATTAATACATTTATTAGATATTAATTATTAGACAATATAATGTATATTTTGTATGGATAGTTGCATTTGATTTTCTATGCATGGTACGTTTTATATCATCTAAGCATTTCACCTTTGCAGTAAACGTGCGTTATTGTACTTTAAGGGCGGCGGCACCAGCGACCCAGCAGCCCCATGTCGACAGACAGCAACATGAGTCCAGCAGTAACACAAAAAAGGCCCAAGAGACACAAACAACACCAGTCCGGTCATCAGGGCCAGCGACCCAGAGATGAGTTCAATGATGGTGAGACACTGATAGAGGACAGGAGTGAGGACGGATAGCTGCACAGCTCTCACAGTACTCACTCCCTTATCTGTACACGCCTGTCCTAGGGAGCAAGTCTTACAATGCTATCTCCTTGCTCTTCTCTGCCCCCAGACTCTTGCATGCCTCTGAATTTCCCTAGCCAGAAGTATTACGATGACTACAAGGCAAGGGGGGCCACACTACCAAGGATGGGCTCTGCGGAGGCCAGGGGACCACGAGGTGGTGCAGGGCCTCACAGGACCAGGGAGACCTCTTTTGAGCTAAGAGAGAGCCAGGAAAAGCACAAAGCTTCACAAGGAGAGAAAGGGAGCGGCAAGAATCAGCAGTACTCTGGTACTGAGTCACACCCTCAGCTTTCTGGTCTCCCAAAAAATACTTAAAGTCAGACCAAAATCAATAATCAGATTTGACTTTTCAGATCTGAATGTTCATTTGTAAATAACTATTGTGGTTTTTTTAATATATTTATTGTAGTCACTTGTTTCAAGAACTGTGTGGTCTAGTCTTCATTAATATTAATTTATTGACCTTTGAGTGAGAAGACCATGCAGGGGTTAGCAGTAAGAGTGGGAGGGGTTTGATATTATAATGATTTGATTTGATCTGATTGGCTGTTTTGCTGATACTCGTGATGACATCATGAGTATCAGGAAAACATGATTGGCTGTGAGAAGCTAAACTAGGGGGAGCTGTTCTAAAATCAGAAAAAATGGAAAAACTGAATTCTACTTCTCTACCTATACATTTCTTCTTTTCTGTAGAGAGTTTAAATTACCAAGTGATGTGAGAAAATTTTAGTCTCAGTTGTGGTCTGACTTTAATTTTCTGTGCATTCTGTTGTAGAAAATTCTTACCCACATTGCCATTAGAAGTAATCCTTCTCTGCTTCAGATTTTGGGGACATCCTTTCCTACAGTCGGCCATCTTTCCCCTCAGTTCCGGATAAGAGGGAGCCTGGTCTCAGTCCTGCCAGCTTTCTGTCATCGGGTGGGTTGAGAACCAAACAGGGAAGAGAGGAGACACCTACCCAGCCCCAGATGGAAGAGATAGAGGTGTGTCATCATACCCAAAAATCAAGACTATAACATTCTAGATAAGAGCTTCTTTGTTGCTTTTTTGTCTTTATGCATGCTTAATAATTCAGGTATGAAAATCACAGAAAGCTGAATCAGTTCATCTGGACTCAACGTTTTTTGAGAGAAATTTTTCATCACTCATCTAAGTGACCTCTTCAGTCTCAACTGACTGCAGGTATGCCCTGCAGGTATCCCTGTTCAAACCAGCGTTCCTTCCTCTCAAGGACGTCCTTGATAGGAAGGAACACTGGTTTGAATGGGGGAGTCAAAGAGGCCATCTATGTGAAGAGGGAACGACCGTCCCTGAGCTGAGGAGGGGGCCTAAGAGAACATCTGTCACCATCTTACAATGCTGTGGTTGCAAACACTCCTCAATCCTCTGTGGATAGTACACATGGCCATCGTAAGTCTAGTTAATGGTCACACCCATATTTGCATATGAAACTGATCGTTGGTTTCGGTCGTTATGCCACTGTATTGTTTATAAGGGTGGGGATACCTGCAGTTGGTCCTGGGTACGACGTTAAACTGCAACTGTCGGGTCGTCGGCGACTAAACCGGCACCCCTACTTCAACCCTTGGGTTGTTGTGAGGACGGTGTGTGGACACCCAAGCAGGACTAAAAACAAAACCTGTCAAAGGGCGGACGAGTTCCTCTGTGAACCAACGGCCATCCATACCTGGAGAGGAGATAGGGACCACCAGGTACTCCCCCTACTGAAACACAATGATGGCTCAACCGAGACTTGTTGAGGCATCGGCTGTGCTCCTACGACCTCCATAGGTTACGGAACTGATGATGATGATGATACCTGCAGGCAGTTGAGGCTGAAGAGGTCACTTAGACGAGTGATGAAACGTTTCTCTCAATACACGTTGTGTCCAGATGAACTGATTCAACCTTCTTTGATTTGTCGCTTTTTGTGTTCCTGAGATTCCTCTCTTTATTTCCTGTCCTACATAGTTTGGAGTCCATCATAGATTTTATGAAAACCCTGTTGTATCATTTAATGCCATTTAGTACCCCCATTTCACTTCTCTTGCAACGTAAGACTGTTGTGTCTCCGCAGTTGCTGGAGAGCTGAAGAAAAACACCGCATGAGGAAAACAAGATTCTCGCTTTGATTGCCCAAGATGAAGGAACATGACCCTTAACATACAGAAGAAAGGCCTGCGCCATAACACACATTACTCATCGTCCATTATTTTCTAAACACAGTTTCTCATGACATGTCTTACGTTTAAATGGAAAGAAGGGAGCGAGAGAAAACTCGGAGGAAGAAAGAAAAAAAAAGTGCTATCTTGTTTGAGCTTTTTGGCCTCTAACTGAAAGCACTATTCATCATTTGCTTGTTGTTGGTCAGTGGTCAGCTCCCACTAGGCTTTATGTTGGGTTTATAGTGGGTTCAGTGATGTGAAATGAACTACGTGCACATTTGATGGCTGTGGTGAGTTTATAAAAAGATGTTGTCCGTGGTGACTGCCCCGTGCAGCACACATGGTCTTTGCTTGTCAGTTGTCTTGTTATTTTATTGTAATTAATATTCAGTCAGCATCAGCAGCCATTTTGTCAACTGTAAAAAACAAAACAAAACAAAAAAAAAGTTTACTGCCACAGAAGTGCTTCGATGAGATCCCATTTGAAATGCTTTTTGTATAGATAATGTTAATATTTTGTTATTGATGTCTATCTTGTCTTGTACTGTTTGTTTAACTTTGGTTATAAAAGCACAGTCACTTAATATTATTTGAAATCATTATACAAATTTCCGCCTCACAAGGGGGAAAAAACGGTCTTGTGTATTGGTGATCATGTGATTGGCTCAGTTCTAACTGAGAAAATAATGCATTTCTTCTGTGAATCGAGTGGCTTACACTTGACGCTGCTCCTTTGCAGATTTAACACGATAGTTGTACTGGGAGTGTATGATGAGTCTTTATTTGTGGGAGGAGGGGCAGTGGCGGTTCTAGACCATTTCAAATGGGGGGGGCAGGCTTGGGCCACATGCGAGTTTAGGGGTACCAAATATATTAAGCACAACTGTTACATACCACCCCCCCCCCATAGGTTTGCTTCTCCAAAAGACAAACGATAGACATATAACATCGAAATGCAGTGACAATGTCGTGAAAAACATTACCTTTTTAATGTACTATAAGTTTGTATAGTTGAGTAGGTTTTTGAAACCATGAACATGGCTCACCTGTTGTAAAGGACTAACGTTACCAGAGACAGACATTGGTATCACTGCTCACGCCCAGTCGGTCTCAGCCAGCGCCGAAATCCAGTTGGTCCGTCACCTAAATGGTTTGACTATACAACATGACTTATTTTCTGGTTCCACGTTTCTTTTTTTCTGCTTTACGAAAATATTCGCCACAGTTAGGGGGGCCAGAGGGGGGTCCAGGCTTAATATTACAGGTGCACTGCCCCCCTTGCCCCCCCTTAGAACCGCCACTGAGGAGGGGTCTTTTATTCAACTCAACGTCTTCGTCCATCCCTTCTGGATGGTCAGAAAATGGCCTTGCCGTGGTTCTAATTGTTTGTTCATTTTTACTCCTGTGTGTATTCGACTGGGGGTTCGGCACGACTCTTGTAATACATGGTGACTAAAACCAATCCAAATATAAACTGTTTTAGGATAGTTAACATGTTCCCTTGTTTAGTTTGGGTCTCAGTAATACCTTGACTTTCACTGAGGCGGAGGGCGGACACTGCGTATGAAGACATTATAGTCAGTGAATGATGCAAACAAATGCATTTCCTGTGTCTTTAAATGTATTATTTCAAGATTTAGGCACCAAAGTTGGATTTAAGCACACATTTTATTTTATTTTTTTTATTTTTTTTAGGGCGTCCGGGTAGCACAGCGGTCTATTCTGTTGCCTACCAACACGGGGATCGTCGGTTCGAATCCCCGTGTTACCTCCGGCTTGGTCGGGCGTCCCTACAGACACAACTGGCCGTGTCTGCGGGTGGGAAGCCGGATGTGGGTATGTGTCCTGGTCGCTGCACTAGCGCCTCCTCTGGTCAGCCGGGGCATCTGTCCAGGGGGGGGGGAACTGGGGGCAATAGAGTGATCCTCCCACGTGCTACGTCCGCCTGGTGAAACGCCTCACTGTCAGGTGAAAAGAAGCGGCTGGCGACTCCACATGTATGGGAGGAGGCATGTGGTGGTCTGCAGCCCTCCCCGGATCAGCAGAGGAGGGTGGAGCAGCGACCGGGACGGCTCGGAAGAGTGGGGTAATTGGCCGGATACTATCGGGGGGGGGGCAAGAGAAAGAAGGGGGAAAAAAAGAAGGAAAGACCATTTTTAGTGGATATGGCAGGTCCTAGTCCCTCTTCCCACCCTGTATGAAGGCGTGTGACTTGCTTTGTTGGTAGCACAGACAAAAATGGAGTGAAGGGCTCGGTCATGGAAAACCCGCAGGAGTCATGGGAAGTGGCATACATACAAATTGATTTAAAAGAAGAAGAAAAAAACAACTCAAAAAGGTTGCTAATCTCTCTCCTCTTTCTGACGGACAGTTTTGCGCTGTAAGTAATGAGCCCGCCATGGCACGTGGTTTGCCGAACGTGGCAAGTTGCCTGGAGAAGGCGATAAAGGAAAGACGACCCCGTGTCATCCAGAAGAGAAGGGAAGCCTTTTTAGGACTGTAGATAGCCAAGCCTCGCCAAGTAAAAGTTGACATTTAAAAAAGCAACTCTGTTCCACGTTCTGTCAGCCGGTTCGGAAGGTCTTTTAAAACCAGATGAGACAAGTTGTAATTTTTACTGCATTATTTATAATTAAAATGTTTTCAAATGCCATCCCTCTGCTCGAGCCACTCTGCGGGTCCGCGGCGGGTTTGGGGTCGCCATCAAGGCATCGCTGAGCGTCTCTGGGGTCCTTCCCTTTGTCCGGCCCGCCGACAGTGAGACAGCGTGCGAGGACGGAGCGCTGAGAGTGAAGGAGGAAAGAAGTGAACGCTGCGGTTAAGAGAGAGGGGGGGACTGGTGGGAACGTGATGGGACGCACTTCTTAATTAACCTCGCTCGTGAACCTTCATTAGCAGAGCAGCTGTACGCTGGCAAAAAAAAGAGGAAGCAGGAAGCACGCCGGTGTCGATCATATGACGTCGTTCATTGTGTGGCGCTCGTGCGAATGTGAACGTGTGTGTGTGTGCACGCGCGCGTGAAAGTGTTTGCATGCCTGCACACGTGCGTGTTTGAGACTGATCATCTTAAGTACACAATAAAAATAAGGCATCACGCAGCAATAATTACACTAATTAAAAAGCCAAATAATTGTATGCTGCCTTGCTTACCGCAGAGCCCCTACCCCACTCGTCTGAAGAGCGGGTTAGGGGCCACGCGCCCTCTGTGAGCCTCCATCTCGGTTGCTTACTGTGACTTGATTAATTAAGTAGCTGAACTCCCTGGGCTTTGTTTTGATTTTTGTGTAAAAGTGTGACGCAGCCCTGTGTGATGGCCTGGCGGCCTGTCCAGGGAGTCTCCCCGCCTGCCGCCCAATGACTGCTGGGATAGGCTCCAGCATCCCTGCGACTCTGACAGCAGGATAAGCGGTCTGGATAATGGATGGATGTGTGATGCCAGGGCGGGCGTCCCTACAGATACAATTGGCCGTGTCTGCGGGTGGGAAGCCGGATGTGGGTGTGTGTCCTGGTCGCTGCACTAGCGCCTCCTCTGGTCGGTCGGGGCGCCTGTTCGGGGGGAGGGGGGGAATAGCGTGATCCTCCCGCGCGCTACATCCCCCCCCGGCGAAACTCCTCACTGTCGGGTGAAAAGAAGTGGCTGGTGACTCCACATGTATGGGAGGAGGCATGTGGTAGTCTGCAGCCCTCCCCGGATCGGCAGAGGGGGTGGAGCAGAGACTGGGACGGCTGGGAAGAGTGGGGTAATTGACCAAGTATAATTGGGGGAGAAAAGGGGGGGGGTGGTCACTAGAACGACCAAGGGCGTCATTTTGACTCCTTTGTGAAAAAAAATACAGCCCTGCCGCTCTCTGAATGCTCCTAAAATTGCACGTATTTGCATTATCTACCTAAAACGACCATGGGCGGTCAAAATGACGCCGGTTTTTAAACTCTATATTCTGAGTTCAAGATAAATACCCAATTGAGATATTAATACATTACATATGTTAGTATGTCTGTTAGGAAACGAATGACACCAAAATTACCATTTTAACAACTATAACACTATTTTTAAACAATTTCAACTTCAGAGAGACAGGGTCGAACTTGAATCGCAAAACTGAAAAAGTGAAAATATTACCTGAAAAACAAAACGGAAAACACATATTGCTGATCTAACAAACGTAACGAGGCCTATAAAACATGACATGTAAAAAAAAGAACTGAAAATAACAACTGAAACAGTCCCAAACAACGACCGGAACTTTAAAAAAAACTACTAGAACGACCACGGCGGTCATTTTGACCGTTTTCGGATTTTCAGTTTAATTACTTTGTGGAAGAAAAACAAAACCAAAGATACAGACCTGCCGCTCGCTGAATGCCCCTAAAGTTGCGGATATTTGCATAAAAAATAGTTTTAGATCAACTGCACAAAACAAGTTAAGAGCTACTTAAAACGGTCAAATTGGCCGCGCGTAGTGTAGCGTCATCGTGCGTTTCATGTCACGTGTGTTTACGTCATTTCCTTCGCAATGTTCAGTCGTTGTTTTGTTTTTTTACATTTCACCTTTTGTAGGCCTTGTGACGTTTGTTAGATTAGCGATGCGTGTTTTCCGTTTTGTTTTTCAGGTAATATTTTCACTTTTTCAATTCTGCTATTCAAGTTCGACCATGTCTCTGTGAAGTTTAAATATCTTTAAAAATATTATTATAGTTGTTAAAATCTTAATTTTGCTGTCATTCATTTAATATCTCAATTGGGTATTTATAGAATATAGGGTTTAAAAACCGGCGGTCAATTTGACCGCCCATGGTCGTTTTAGGTAGGAGTGAAATCCCGGCTGTTCTGGTGTTAAGTGTTCGCATTACATAAGTGGACCCTCATTTTATGTCATTCTGTGAAATGTGCAGTCTGATTAGAAACTCTTACTTTTACAATGAACATAATAATAATAATACAATGTTCAGATGTCGTCGTTGCACCAGATTGTAAATGGAGAGTCGTCACTCTTTCCATCAATCGGATTGGGGGCAGGAGTAGAAAAATCTGGCAGTTAAACCCCCAGGTCCTTTACCCAATAAAAGGCTTGCCCAATAATTAAATCTCGAATTCCCAGCAACCACATGCTCCACCCAACACATCTAACTCAAAGTTTGGCTGTTTGCCCAGACTGTCAAATTTGTACTCTCAGGTCACATACGGTGCAGATACAGTAAGGGGATCGACGGGGTATGTGCCAATTCTCGCCTTTGCAAGCCAAACTGTGCTTATCGATGAAGGGGTATTTTCCTGAGCGACATTGTCTTCAGCCACAGGCTCGCCCACTTCAAAAGAGACACAATTGAACCTGGAAAACTCCAGTTTGTGGAGCCAGGGGGCAAATGGACCTGTAAGAACAGCCACTCCAAGTGCTGCATGAATCCCACATGAAAAGGTTTATTATCCAGATCTGCTGCACCCTTGATGCTCCATCTCAAAACACAGTTCCCTCCTCCATCTCCGTCTCATCTCATCCGCTAACCACTAATAATATTCTGTATTATTTCTACAGGCTTTCATATTACTACAGCAATAGCATAAACCCTCCAGTTTGCTCTTCTGAGAAAATACATCTTAATGAGCCAATTACGTTTCCCAATATTTTTGTTGCTACCATTTCAAGAAGATGAAGCGCTCATTACCTGATAACATACAGTGACAGTCTATATGGCATACTCTACGTGTTTTTCTCATGGTTTGATAGTCATTTAGTGAGGAAGCGTAGTATTATCAGTAGCACCTAGTGTAAGATTCATACAGAATGGCTAGCTGGTGTGAGGTCTGTCAACTGACGTGGTGAGAGGGAAGTTTCTACAAAATGAAAACAGGCAAAGGGCTTTCTTGTGGCTTGCTAGCCTGGAAGAAAATGTCCTTTCAGCAAACTCTGGATAAAATGGATTGGATACGATGCTTGAAATGCAATAAAAGCAGAAATATTTTTGAGCAAAAATGGGAAGTTGACAGTGAGGGGAAATTCAGTTCAATGTGAGCTGGCATTAAGATATGGCCACCGTAATCACATTTTATTTTCGACTAATTTTAATGGAAACTGCAGTTGGTAGACGACCGTGGTCTCTGCTGTGTGTACCAAGCATCACATGCAAGCAATCCCTCTGAAAGGGAAAACACAAGTTTTTAATTCAACGCATTGATTGCAATCAAACAAAACCCTGAATTAAGGCTTCTGTTATTTGAGTGATTATTTTCATCTTTGAAAAACAGCTCAGTACCCAGCCACCATGAAAGCCTGTCTTTATCCTCCTCTATTTCATTTTTTTTTCCATTTTCAAAGGCTGCTTTCAAGGACAACAGCTTATTTTTTTCCCTTTTTTCCTTGGTTTCTTAGATACTGCACGTGTGTGTATCTGTGTGCGCATGCGTGCACGCGTGCACGTGTGTGTATCTCTGTGTGCGTGCATGCGTGTGTGCGTGTGCATGTGTGCACGTGTGTGTGCATGCATACAATGTCATGTTTTCATTTCCAATTTTGCTGTGTTTATCCAGCAGAGTCTCTGCAGTCTGCTCACAAAGAGCTGGCTCTGACAGCAGGGGCAGAATTGCAGGGAGGAGGGAGGAAAAAGTAGAACTGATGGCTGTCACCCTTGAAGAAGATTGTATGAAGGCATATATCTGTGCAGACAGCACACATATGTGCTCTGCACAGAAAACAGCATGGTAGAAATGCATCCCCCTGATGACTTACCAGCTGAATGGCATTATGAAATGTCAGGGTGTTTGATATTCTTTCCTCATTGCAACACAAAACCTAGCAAGAGTGCTGACTCTTCAGAGCAGTATGGTGGACTGAGGTCAGGTGTGTGTGTAGGTGGTGAGGAGGACCTTGAATTGTGCTATATGTATATCTGCTTAGGAGCCAGTGAAAGTTGTGTAGAGCTGATGTTATGTGGTCTCTTAAATATGCACATGGGGTTGGTGAGAATCAGTCAGTGATTTTCAGGATTTTCAAAAGATGGCACCAAGGTTGTGGACCTTGGTTAAAGTGACCTTGTTGGCCTTCTGTTTCATGACGTTCAGAGCCAGTGAATAATATTTCAGCCCATGATTATTTTTTAAAGGGTTTATTGGGCGCCATCCAGGCATTTGGTGAGGAAAGTGTTGGTGGTGAATTCACAATTATCTTATTATCAATAGACATATTTTGTCAGGGAGATTCAACATGAATACGGGGGGGGGGGCTAATGATGACGAGGTGGAGTTAAGGAGGGAGGTGACACGGGATTAAAGGGCTAGAATTAAAGAACAAATTCTGAAGATTTTGATGCTTTCAATTACTGGTGTATATAACACAATAGTTTAACAGCTTAGTTAAAACACTAGAACGACCAGGATTTCAGCCCTACCTAAAACGACCATTGGCGGTCAAAATGACAGTTTTTTTTAACTCTATATTCTGTCAAGATAAATACCCAATTGAAATATTAATGCATTGCATATGTTAGTATGTCTGTTAGGAAACGACTGACACACAAATTCACATTTTAACAACTATAATACTATTTTTAAACAATTTAAACTTCAAAAAAGAGACATGGTCGAACTGGAATAGCAACATAGAAAAAGTGAAAATATTACCGTAAAAACAAAATGAAAAACACATATTGCTAATCTAACAAACGTAACAAGGCTTATAAAACATGAAATGTAAAAAAGGAACTGAGAAGAAATATTGCAACAGCCCTAAACAATGACTGGAACTTAAAAACTACTAAAATGACCATAGGCCGTCAAAATGACCACCTGTATATTCTGTCAAGATAAATACCCAACTGAGATATAGTTAGAAGTGACGTGGGGTTATATTTGCCTTTTCCCCGTCTTCCTTTTCTTACATACTTGGACTGGTTTTCATTGATAAATGATTGGAGGCGTGGTTAATCCGTGTTTATAAGAGGACGTCACTGTGCTCTGCCGAATGACAGACGCTAGGGGGCGGTAATGCGCCATCTGGCCAAGAAGAAGAAGAAGAAGAAGAAGAGGAAGAAGAAGAAGAAGAAGGTGCCGGCGCATGTGCGTCAGGATACGCTATTTTGAACACGCTGTTTAGGACGTTACAACACCATCAACCTAAACTGAACTAACCTTCCAAGACGGAGTCCTCCGCTTTCGGGAGCCGAGACCCATACGGCCGAGGCCTTGTTGGAGGGACCTGCAAACTGCTAACCTGCTAACTGCTAACCTGCTACCTCGGTAAGCTAGCCCACCTCCCGGCTATTTCGCTAGTCCTGGAAATCAGTGAGTTTTTCATCTTCTCTACACACTCCGGGTTAGGACTTGTATTGCATGCCTAACCCTTAACCCCTAGACCCGAGTAGTCCGTAACATAATTTGGGGGGCTCGTCCGTGATTTCTTTGATGATTAATGCATATTAATGTTCGATAAAACCGGTTGGCGATTAGACGTCAGTTAGCGAGTTACGTTATGTTTGTGAGAAGAGGCACAGCTGAGTTGGATTCCGCCCGGGAAAAGCCGCATGTTGCTAGTGTAAACTACTAATAAGACAAATTAGCCCCTAGCTAACGGGTCTGACCCTTTAGCCGAGCGGTTAGTGATGTCGCCTTGTGGTGCAGTACACCCCGTATCGAATCCCGCACCGGGCAAGAAAATAACCGGTTACACTGGGTTCAGAAGTAGGCCGCGGACATACAGCTACGTGCAGAGTAGCTGCACGGTGCTAACCTCTCACTTAAACAGATGGTTGCGTATGTATGTAAAACTAAGCTAGCTAGAAGGGAAGTCAGTGAATGCATGTATCGTGTGTGTTGATGTTAAAAACGGGGATATAGGTCTACAGGTTGATAACAGGTTGGTTTGGCTTGTTAGCTGATAGCTACTTGGCTAATGGTGGCAGGTGTATCGGTTTGTGGTCTGCGAGTAACGTCGTGAGCGCTCTTTGTGCGGCTTGTTCATATCAATTTCTGGGAATATAGTGACCTATGAGCTGCCTCTTGTTGCAGGTTATATGTTTTGTTGGTAAGGCTATTTTGTAATAGTTACCCTAGGTAATTTTGTTAGTCATGTCTCTTCTGGTTAGCCTATTTTTCGTTTTTTGGGGGGGGGGATTTGATAATGACCATGGCAACGTTCAATGTAGAGGAGTTTTGTGGGAGTGATTTTGGGCTCAAGGAGTTGCGTAAGCTTAAAAAAAAAGATTTGCTTGCAGTAGCTCAATATTGTGAGGTAGACATCACTCCCAGAGACTAAAAAGCCAGAGATTGTGTAGACCCTGCTTTCAGTGTTACACCTTAAAGATCCCGTACATGAAGGAGCAGAGAGAGAGAGAGAGAGAGAGAGAGAGAGGGGAAGCAGCTGCTTCAGCTTGAGTTAGCAAAGCTGACATTAGAGCAAGAGAAGCTTAAAGTGAGCAACAGTGACTAACAACGTAAGCACAAAGCTTTGGTTTTTCCAGCTGTTGGAGACTCATGCCAAAGTTTAATCAGAATGATGTGGGCTCTTTCTTTGATGCTTTTGAGAAAATTGCCAAAGAGCTACATTGGCCTGAGACTGGGTGGACGTTGCTTATCCAGAGTGTGCTTGAGGGCAGAGCACAGGAAGCTTATGTGGCATTAGATGCTTCTGTCAGACTATGATACTGTGAGGAAGGTGGTTCTGGCAGCCTATGAGGTGGTGCCAGAAGCCTACTGACAGAAGTTCAGGTCTCTGCAGCGAAAATCAGGTGAAACTTTCCTTGATTTGCTAGGCAACAGGAGGTTGTGTTTGACAGGTGGCTAGCAAGCACTAACACTCGCACCTTTCAAGAGTTGCGGCAACTTATGCTGGTGGAGCAGCTCAAAACCAGTTTATAATAATAAAATAAATGAAACTTATATAGCGCTTTTCTAATACTCAAAGTTGCTTTACAATAAACGGGGTGAAACAAGATGACAGATAAACATAACACAGACATAGAGGGGTGGATGGGAAGGGGGGTTACGAGAAGGAGAAGCGGCAGCCACACGGTGCCAGCAGTACTCTCCGAGTTTACCCTGGCATATGAAGATGCATCTAAATGAGATTGCCATTACTGAGTAAAGAAAAGCTGCTATGGTAGCATATTCTTATGAGTTAACTCATAGAGAAGTGCCATGGAAAGGAAAGTTAGCAGACAGGATAGGAGACAGGTGGCAACTGACAGACCTGCTGAGGCTGTCATGACAAAATCTACTCCCACCTCTGTTCGGTCTCCAGGGCCAGGGAAAAGATACGAGAAGCCTTATTTTTTTTCCCAAAAGGATGTAATCTGCCATTATTGCAGAAAACCTGGCCATGTAAAGTCCAGTTGTCTTGGTCTCAAGAGGAAAAATGGAGATGGGGAAAATTGTGGGATTGATTAGTGCCCAGACTCAGATTGGTCCCTGTGAAGTGGACAGTTTGAACCTGCCTTCCTGCCCAGTGGTGGAGGGCTTTGAAAGTTTTGTGCCAAAAAGGGCAGTTTCTGGTGCACCCAATGGCAAAATGGTTCTTATGTGGCAGACACTAGGGGCTATGCTTCTCACCCAGCAGGGCTGTGAGCTGGGGGCGTGGTTTACGTTCCCGGGCTCTCTGGTGCAAGGTTGTCCCTGTTTCAGTTTGGTTTTGGAGCTGAGGAATAAAGTTCAAACTCGCCTTCGTCTCCTGTGTTTTTCCTCATCCTGCCACACTTACATCAATTTTGAGGGACACAAGTGCCACACAGTCCTTAATGGTTCAGGGTGTCATAGACCTACCGTCTGCCACCTATTTAAAAGCTTCAACCTCAGTGAAGGGGGTAGCCCCTCTGCCCAAAGTATTTCTGGCATCTAACATTGTAAATGGACTGGTAGTGGTGGGTATTGTCCCTTCCTTGCCGATTGAAGGAGTTGCCTTTATGTTGGGCAATGATTTGGCTGGCACTCAGGTTTGTGTGACACCTGTTGTGAGTGAGACACCTTGTGAGGTCCCTGAGACCATGGCTTTGGAGAGAGAGCATCCTTAGGTGTTCATGGCATGTATGGTGACATGCGCTCAGGCTCTGGCTGCTGAAAAGGGAAATTCCAGCGATCAGGATGAACTGTCTGGTGGCTTGGCTGATACCTTTTTTGTTAGGCTAGCTGAGGTGTCTCCCTGCTCCCAGTTTCCTCGGGAAGCCCTTATATCAGAGGAAGGAAAAGATCCTCCTGTAGTTCCATTAAGACTGATGGCTGATATGACCGTGGCACCACTCAGCAGCCACAGAGCCCCAGTGTGGCATTGGATTTCCACTGCTGCCAGTGGCAGGAGGAGTGGGGCCAGATGATAATGACTATGGCGGCCATCCAGACTGCCAGCAATGAGGAGAGGTGGTTCCCGTTGACCACACAGCAACTGAGGTAGCAGTAGGAGGCAGATGTGGTGCTTGCACTGGTGAGGGGATGACTGGAGACAGGGTGGCAGCTTGAGTGGACAGAGGTGTCTGCGCTGGGGCCTGAAGTAAATGCCTACCACCCTCAGTGGGGCAACTTTGAGCTTCACGATGGGTTGGCATACCGGAGGTGGCAAGCTCCCGGATGAGGGAGCAGCCTCCTGCAGCTATTAGTGCCCCGTGTGCTCCATCCCCAGATTCTCCAAATGGTTCATGGCTCGGTGGGGGCAGGGCACTACGGGGCCAAGACCCTCAACCGCCTCGGGGTGGTTCTGCTGGTCTGGCTGTCGATGAGGCGTGGAGCTGCACGCTCACTGCTGCGACTCCAGCAACTGCCGGGACCGGTCTGGCTCCAGAGTGTGGCAGAAGAGGGTCTATGACACATTGTGCCTTGGGCATGCCTTCGTGTGAGAGGACCAAGGTATGGGTGTGTTGTCCCGTTCGTGAAAGGGGAATTTCCTCGGAGCTTTGCAGCCACTGACAGGGGCCCGGCAAGGTCGTGGGCCAACTGTCTGAGGTGGTGTATGGGGTATGCATGCCCGGCTAGGGGCGCATGGTGGTGCTGCACCAGGACAGACTCTCCCCATACCGCCCTGTTGCTCTGCCTGTTGTTGGGGCCGAGGGTGACAGTGGCACCCCATGCACTGGGTCTGTATGCCTGTCCCCCAGTTGTACTTCCAGTGAGCCCCGGGTGGCCTGTTCACCAGCAACAGCACCCTGGACATTTGGGAGACTATGTATTGGGTGATGGGGTCATCGAGGACAACTGACTGCTCAGGTGGAGGCTATGTAGCGACTGGGAGAGGCAGTTGCTTGAATTGTCGGAGGTTCTGCGCTGGGGGAGCGCAATGGCTGGTGGGACTGTTAACGTTCATGTTAAAATTGTGTTTTAGTGATGGTGTATTCATGTTGTGATAATTGTTGTGTTGTTTGTTTTGGGGTTCGACTCGGACTAAGTAGAAGACTGTTTACTGACTTACCAGTTGTGGAACTGTGACTTAGACTAATGTCGCCGGTTGTGAGTTTGGGGGGGGGATCATTGTGTAGTTAGTCCTGGCCGGTGTGTAAATAACAGAGCACTCCCTGGGATATGCGGTGTATGGGACACGGGAGCTGCCATAAAAAAGAGATCTTCTGCCTCTCGAGTCCTTTGTCTGCACCGGCTCGCCACAATATTATCTCTGGTGGTGTTTGAGTTACACGTGACTGCTAATCACCACAGGTATCAATAGGCCTGGGATGGCCATAGCACCCCTATAGGACACCTGGGCAATGTCTGTAGTCTCTTGAAATTACAATTTTATATATTTGTAAATAAATTGGATAATGTTTTAAAATTCCAAAAGCTCTAATTTTTGGACTGAAATTCATCAAGCTCAAAATTAAAAAAGTAACATGGTTCCAGGCGTCTTTTCATGATAATGTTTACATGCAGTGTGCAGGAAGGGTAATTCTTAGTTTAAAACATTTATTAGGGAAGGGGCAGTGTACAGTAGTCAACATTCAAACCAAATGTAAATGCACCTGAGTTGGCTAATAGCTAGTTTCCATCGGCAGTCCCTTTGCCTGACGTTAGGCATCCTAGGATAATAAAATAGTACAACAAAAATAAATAAATAAACACACAACATAGTTAATATAGAAGAACAACAAGAGCAAACAAACAAGAAAATATATTCAGAATATACAAATAATGTAGAAAAAGATAACAGACATGCGAGACAGATAATGTACAGTACAGTTAAACAACATGTTAAAGGTTTGTGTGAATAGCATCAATGTTGACATTGTTGGTTCTTAATAAGCCATTTCTTGACCTTAAAAATGAGGAACGCTTCACAAATTTGTGTGTCATGGCACACACTGTACTTTGTAGCACAAGACAAGTGCAATGTCTGTGATCTAGCTTGATATTGTTTTAGCCACTATTCGCTCACTTGACCTGACTCAGCTTCAGATCTCTCACTATCCTCGTTATTGAATTAACATCATGCGTATGTTGGCCTATGCAACGGGACTGGGTTGTTTCATTACTCTAGCTGATAAGTAGGCCTAATTTCAGATGGATAACATGCATTTGTATACTCCCAGCATTCAGGGCTGAAATCCGTGCAAACTTGTGTTTGGTGCTGTTTCTGTGCACAGGATTGTTGAGTTGCCTAGGATTGTAATGGTTGTTGTTGCCTAAATCCATGTCTGTTCCATAGCTGTGTGAAATTTTGATTCAGAGATGTGCTTGTAGGTAGGTAGGCGCTGCTTGAACCTCACATCCCTATACCGCATGTGTCTTGCATTGTGTTTGTGCAATGCACAGACATACAATAGTCGAGAATCCACATAAAAAGTGGCAAAATGTCCCTTTAAGCCCCCCATAGCGCCAGCAAGAAAAACTTTATGGTGCCACTACTACTAATTGCATTGTAGCAGAGATGGGCCTGTTGGTGGGAGCAGAAACCCAGCAGAGAAGCTGTAGTCAGATTTTATCAAACTGTGAGAGTCCAGAGAAATTGCGCTCCCTGGAAAGAGCAATAACCTTTACAGGAGGAACTGCAGGCCCCAACAGCAGCCGTACCACAACAGCAGCCGTATGACTGTGTCTAACAGCTGGATTGAAAAGTTGAGACCAGCCCTGGAATTTTATCATTTAGGGCCGTATGGACTTGAGTTTCATCGTATTTTTGAAGGCAAAAAGGCCACATAAAAGGGTAAAAAGACCATTAAGTCAACTATGATGATTTTGAGCCCAGGGGAAAATGTATTCCTATTTTAAAACCAAGGGTACTTCTTCCAGTGGAAAATAACAACATAGTTAATGATAACATTACGTATAGCATTGATCCCTTTAATTCCTAAAGTCAGAGGAGAGTATACGTACTACTTAATATAGTCCTACAAAATTCTTGTAGTCAAATGAAGAATGACAATTACATTGAATTTAACATAGCTGTTTACTCTGAACATAGTTAACAACATGATATAAGAAACGAAACTTTCCCTGTTCTGGAAATGAAGTATTGGGGGTTGAGGTGCAATGTATGGCTAATTTGTGTGTGTGTGTGTGTGTGTGTGTGTGTGTGTGTGTGTGTGTGTGTGTGTGTGTGTGTGTGTGTTGCAACCACACTAATTAAACAGTTGTGTGATGGTTTACTAATCAGTTATGTGACTCTTGGCTAGAGGATGGGACTGAGGAGTCGGGGTTCACTGACTTCATTGGTCCAAAGGGTTGAATGGCTGCTCTAACGTTGAGGGATGAAGGCTTGAAAGACAAGTCAATTCCCCAGATTGCTGTTTAACTAGTATTAATACAAATTAACATTATTAAAGTTAGCAGTAGTAGACTCGCTACGGTAGCACTGCCAGACATCTGTTAACATTACTGGGCTTCGAGTACAACCACAACTGATTAACGTTATCTGATGAACTTTACACTGGGATTTACATGGTATGCAAATCGTGGTATGCAAATTGTGTGAGTTTGCTGTTTAAACCAAATGTGGAGCTAGTGCTGAATATCTGCATGTCTTAAAACCCCCCAGAAATGACTGTAAACTACTGAAAAGACTCACTGGCCGATTGGCCAGGGGGTTGGCCCCCTTTAGTCAAGCGGTTAGCGGTGTCGCCTCATGGTGCAGTACAACCCTGGCTCGAATCCCACAGCAGACAGAAATATGCTCAGTTATATGGCTAAATGTATATTTTAGGTAATTCAGAGATTCATTTTCATCATTTGAAAAGTGATATTTCACGGGAGATTGGGCATTTATCATCTTATGGTAAGTCACATTGGTGCTCATGGGCTATAGCTAATAAACTGCCATAAGAAGACTCATGGTAAGGCAAGTTTATTTGTGTAGCACCTTATCGCAGAAGTCATTTAAAGTTCTTTACAGGCAAAACATAAGAAGAAAAAAGTACAGAGAAATTTTATAAAATTACAGACAAGTTTAAGTTAGTAAAATAAAAGTGCCATAAAAACAGATTAATTAAAAGTAACAACAATCAGAGCAGAATATATAAAAATGGCAAAATATACAACACACACACACACACACACACACACACACACCAAGAACTTGGCCGTAGGCTGTTTTAAAAAGTAATGTTATTTGTCCACAGTGGTGTAGCGGTCTAAGCATCGGCTTGGTGTCGATGCAGTTGCCCACTGGGGACCGGAGTTCGCGCCCCGGTCTCGTCAGATCCGACTATGGCCGGACTCGATGAAGCAGCAATAATTGGCAGCGCTGTCTTCAGGAGGGGGGCGGAGTCGGCTTGTGTTCGTCACATGAATGCGTCTCTGTGTGTGTCGGAAAAAGCAGTGGTTCGGCCTGGATTCGTCTCGCCACGTGGCGAGGCGTCTCCTTCGAGACTGCCGGCCGGAGAGATGCAGTTGGCGAACGCATGCAATACGGGGGTTGGTGTTTGAACTAAAATAGGGATCTATTGGCCACTAAATTGAGAGAAAAAAGGAAAATCCGAAATAAATTTAAAAAAAGTAATGTTATTAACCTGCTTTTAAATGTGTCCAGTGTGGGGGCCTCTCTCAGGTCCTCAGGCAGGGCGTTCCATCTACTTGGGGCTTAAATACAAAATGCAGCTTCCCCTGCTCTAGACCTAGCACGAGGGATGGTTAGAAGACCACTGCCATTGGACCTGAGAGTTCTGGCTGGTTTGTAAGTAATTAGCAAATCTTTTATATAGTGTGTTGCAAGGCCAGTTAGCGCGTTGTATACAATTAACACATTTTAAACCGATTCTAGTTTTGATGGGGGGCCACTGCAGAGATCTAAGAACAGATGTAATGTGTTCATACTTTTTAGTTCAGGTGAGAACATGTGCTGCTGCATTTTGAATTAACTGTAGTTGGCGCACAACTGATTTTGGGAGGCCGGTGAATAGTCCATTACAGTAGTCTAGTCTACTACTACTTTTGGCTGCTCCCGTTAGGGGTCGCCACAGCGGATCATCCGTTTCCATTTCTTCCTGTCCTCTGCATCTTCCTCTGTCACACCAGCCACCTGCATGTCCTCTCTCACCAGATCCATAAACCTCCTCTTTGGCCTTCCTCTTTTCCTCTACCCTGGCAGCTCCATATTTGGCATCCTTCTCCCAATGTACCCAGCATCTCTCCTCCACACATGTCCAAGCCATCTCAATCTTGCCTCTCTTGCTTTGTCTCCAAACCGTCCAACCTGAGCGGTCCCTCTAATGTAATCGTTCCTAATCCTGTCCTTCTTTGTCACTCCCAATGAAAATCTTAGCATCTTCAACTCTGCCACCTCCAGCTCCGCCTCCTGTCTTTTCATCAGTGTCACCATCTCCAAACCACATAACTTAGCTCTTCTCACAACCATCTTGTAAACCTTCCCTTTAACTCTTGCTGGTACCTTTCTGTCACAATTCACTCCTGACACTCTTCTCCACCCTGCCTGCACTCGCTTCTTCACCTTTCCTCTGCACTCCCTGTTGTTATAAATGCATGGATTAATTTCTCAGTCTAATTTTGATAGAAATACCCTTAGGTTTGAAATGTTTTTAAGATGGTAGAAGGCTGGTACAGAAGGCTATGAAGCCATAGGTCTATATGATTCTAAGACATGATCTATATGCATATAAAGTGCATTTCCTCAATGTATTTTTGTGAAACACAGGCGGCTCGCAGAGAAAATAGATTAGATGGCAAAACTATGGGGCATCCATATTATTGCAGCAAATGTGCTGTGTCGCCTTGCACAGTGCAACATTGAACCACTCCAGCACACATCGTGCGTTTAATTGAATCCCGTGTCTCTGGCGCCCATCGTCATACAGTGCTAACTGCTAGCAGTGACTAGGTCACTACTTTTGCACAAATAGCATTTTTGTTACAAAGCTGTTAACTGCATTTGAAGGCTGACATTTTGCCATGCAAATGGTTTTTAATATGGGTTCCGTATGAAGCTGCATAATTGTGGACATTTTTACAGAAAATTTCTCTTTTTTTTTTAATGGCAGCACAAAGCAGTATGCCTACAGTCTTGCAATGACCTTTTAGTCAGTCAAAGTCTTTGATCCAAGTTCAACAAAGTTGAATTTTTGGCGACAGACATCACGCAGGTTGATCTGCAAAAAACTTTATTCAAAATAGTTGCTGAGGCGGGCACAGAACCTTCTTTATATGATAAAAATACTATGAACATCCCTTAAGAGCAAAAGGGCTGAATTGAGGCCAAGTACGGAAGTACGAGGCAACCGCGAAAGCACAGTGAGCAAGGGGACAGGGCACCAAGGTCACAGTGGCCGAATGGCACATGGGGCAGTAAGGCAAAATTGAGGAGTAACGATGGTCATAGTCGTCATGTTCGCTGTGAAACTCCTCCCTAGATTGAGACCATAAAAAACTAGAAGAGGTACCCGGCGTTGTCCGGGGAAAATGTTCTCACCAAAACAAACAACACGATCTGATCTTTACGATATAATCGATGATGAAATATAGGATAATTTATGATATGATACATGTGATAAACGAATGTCGAATAAACGAATGTTATTAACGAAATTATCAAATGTAATTTTCAATCCATTCATCAAGCTTCTTTGCCAATGTGTGTATTAATTGCTCAGTGCTCAGGCGCCTCAGGGTAAACCACGTTGCCTGTCTTACTATTTGGCACTAGTATAGCATTGACAATGTTAGGTGTAGTGCCTTCCTTGACCACTGGAAGGATTTGCTGGAGGTTTTGCCTCAAAAACTCAATTTCGCAAATGAATCAGATTTTTTACTTGGGTTTTTGAAATTTTTTTTTGAACTGTGCAATCCTTAGAAAGTGCTGATTCTGGAGATACCTTTCTTTTTGTTCTACAATGAGTATTTCTGGAGTTTTAAGTGAACATACAAACATACACTCTTGCTTTATATATATAGATGGGAGGAGGTTGCATTTGAGACAGCAGGAGCAAGTAAAAGACAAGCATTGTTCACCACAACACTGGAACACAGCGTTTGTTCCACCTATCTTCCCTGGTGGAACAACCACTGCTGGGTGATGGATAACACGTCACTACTTGTGCAACCATTGGTATTTTTTGGCAAGAATGCCACCACAGACACATTTGTATTCTCTGTATTACTGTGAAAGTAAGAGCTGTTATCAGTGGCGGATAGGCTGAATCATCATTGCGTCATCATTGTTAATATCTTTACTCGAATGCCTTCTATCATAGAAATCCAGGAGCGATCTCATTCCTCTCCATGAGACACAATGGAAAGTACGGACTACAGAGGAGGGGATAAAAAAATTAGAGGACTAGGGCTTAAACAAATTGGTCACGAAGGGAAGTAAAGGAGGTGACCACAAGCATTTGCCTTAACCTGAGGCTAAGAGAGCCACAGATTGAGTCCCGTGGTCTCAGATGGGATCCATTGACATCCACACACTGAATGTTCCAATTAGTGAAATGTCATGAGTCACTGGCTACGCCTTTCTGGGCAAGCGTCCACATAATGATACTCAAAAGGTTGCCTCTATCACATAGTATGTTGCAGCTTCATTCAGAGGGAAGTGGCGCTATTCACACAATAGAGGGAGTGAGACACTGCTGCAGGCATGTGTTTTTTGTTTTTTTGTTTTTTGGCCACGGTTGTCTAGTCTTTCATCAGCCGTAGTATTCTTCTGCCTTGCAAATTGGATTCTAAGGAAACAGATGTGTCATCAAAGTGCTCATCTCTACAGTAGATAACATATGTCGTTTAATTGGTTTTATGGTACTTTTTATGTGAAATGCAAGATTAGAAAATGTATTTTTTCAGCAGCATAAATCTGTAATATAGCCACATATATGTGTGTCTCTGTGTATATGTATCTGTAATATATCTGATATGTTCACGTTCAAACATAGCGAATGACAAAGTCCAACCTTTTTTTCAAATATTCATTCCTTTGTTAGAAAATGGATGATCCTGATTTTTTTCTTTATTTAATTTCATGAATGAGCTCTGCAGTGGATTTGAGGCTTTGAGGAGGTGGACATGGTACACAGAAATGGAAAAAGGAAATTATCTTTTTTACATCTAAATACAGTATTTCCTGGAAGTTTTTTTTTTTTAGTTTGAGGCTTATATTAAAACTCCAAGATCATCACCAATCAATCTACAATTGGTTAATTTAAATTGGTTTTATTGGCAGGTAACTATTTCCCCCATATGTTTTCACTTGTCTGCCTTTTTCTTCCTTAATAACCGGGTATTTATAAGCATTTTACCAGTATGATGGATGTAGCTCTGACTCTGAAATCAGGTTCCACCAAATAAATACAGATTTCTGTGTTTGTTTTGGGGCACTGCCTATACAATGAGTCTGTGAGTTTATGTGGGTACCAACCAAAACCCACAGATGCATTTTTGTGTTATATTTTTAGCAATGACATTACTTTACTGATGCCAAATGAGAAATCTTTCCTTCACCTCGCCCTTTCACAGCAAGCTCAGAATGCAGGATAAGATGCAGAAAAGCATCTCTGTAGCTAGTTAGGATTCAGTGTCTTGCTGGGTGCTTGTTGTAAGGGCTTTAACTTCAAACCTTCAGCCGTCCTGCTGCCTGTTGTTGCGTTCATGATAAAATGTGCACTAGAAGAGGGTAGAAGTGTACATCAGGCCTCACCTACAGGTAAAAGGTAAGAATTTTTTTCCCTTCCCCCAATTGTACCCGGCCAATTACCCCCACTCTTCGAGCTGTCCCAGTCGTTGCTCCACCCCCTATGCCGATCCGGGGAAGGCTGGAGACTACCACATGCCTCCTCCGATACATGTGAAGTCGCCAGCCGCTTTGTTTCACCTGACAGTGAGGAGTTTTGCCAGGGAGACGTAGCGCATGGGAGGATCACGCTACCCCCCCCCCCCCCACAGGCACCCCAACTGACCGACCAGCTAGCGCAGCAACAAGGACACATACCCACATTCGTCTTCCCACCCACAGACACGGACAATTGTGTCTGTAGAGACGCCCGACCAAGCTGGAGGTAACATGGGGATTCGACCCACCGATCCCTGTGTTGGTAGGCCACGGAATAGACTGCAACTTCATAAAAGGGAAGAATTTGTTTCACTAAGGGTAAATTAGTCCTCACAAACTGCTGACCGCACATATTGTCATTCTCTTTGTCTTGTGAGGGACATCATTATCAATATTTTCAACAAAAAACACATTTTTGAGGGCGCCCGGGTAGCATGGTAGTCTATTCTATTGCCTACAACCATGGGGATCGCCGGTTCGAATCCCCGTGTTACCTTCGGCTTGGTCGGGCGTCCCTACAGACACAATTGGCTGTGTCTGCCGGTGGGAAGCCAGATGTGGGTATGTGTTCTGGTTGCTGCACTAGTTTCTCCTGTAGTCTGGCCTGTTCGGGGGGGGGGGGGAAGTGGGGGGAATAGCGTGATCCTCCCATGCACTACGTCCCCCTGGCGAAACTCCTCATCGTCAGGTGAAAATAAGTAGGTGGAAACTCCACATGTATCAGAGGAGGTATGTGGCAGTCTGCAGCCCTCCCCGGATCGGCAGAGGGGGTGGAGCAGCAACTGGGACAGCTTGGAAGAGTGGGGTAATGGGCCGTATACAATTGGGAAGAAAAAAGGGGGTAGGGAAAAAAAAACAAAAACCAAATTTTTGCATTAGCTGATGTTTAGTTAGGAAAGGAAAATATCTGAGTGTAGGGTCTGTTAATTCTTAAAGCAAATCTTGATAGCATCTCAAAACCAGTGAGAAGATCTTAATGTAGCTTATGTATAGGAGGGTCCAATAAACCACACTTAAATATAATCCCTAATTTTTTATTAAAAATGCCATATTTGATACCATTTCCCACTGGCATTTTCTTGACAACAGCCATTCAATGTATTGGCATTCTTTATTTGCTCCTCTATCAGCTTATATTTCATTGGTGCCGGCGGGAAGTGTTGACGTGTTATGGCATCTGCACAGAAAATGCATCAAGTCTGCCACAAAAGCAAAATAATATGAAGGAAAAGGAACTTTCATGTGAAGTGCAGAAGCTCAAGCGATAGGCGCTGGCATACAAAGCTAAACATTAATTTACGGTGAACTAGGTGTAACTGAATGTTTGATATGTTGCTCAATATCACTGTGTTGGATGACATCATTGATACGTTTTCTTTCTCTAAAACGTGCATGCTACAGCAGGACTATTTTGCTGGTGGTGCACCAAATTCAGCGAAAATCAAACATTATGACCTGCACGTGAACACTTCTTGCCCATTGAGGATCATATCCATTTCAGATGAGACTGTGGGATTTGAGGTACCTGAACTAACTATTCTGACAACCAGATGGTACCAAATCCATTTAATCTAAAGAAATTAGGGATAACCGCTTTTGAAAAATAATAAGGGGCTTTCTTTTGTGGAGGAATGCTTTTTATATTTTATGACCATCAATATAAATTTAAGCTCTCAATGCAGCATTAACTGTATTTTGAGAAATTAAAAACAACAAAAAAACTGGAGAATAATCTTCCTTGGATGATGGCCTTTTATAATAATTAGTGTAGCATATATCTATCTATCTATAATAAACAAATTAAATAAATATTTATTTAATTTATTTAAATGCATATTTATTTAATTTGGTTATTATAATAATATTTTGAAATTTAATATTATTAGGTTATTTGATTAAAATGTTTAATATATAAACTAAAGAACTTATTACTTTTTAAGTAATGTAAAAATTAAAATTGTGTTCCCTACATATATATAGGGGGAAAAAACTTTTAATACATAGCAGCACAAGCCTGTTTCATGCATCGCACACTCGTCAGCTGCCAGTGTGATTCAGCAAAGGAGAATCTTCTTTGTTGAATCACGTTGGCAGTTGTGTGCGACGCATGAAACAGGCTTGTACTGCTATGTATTAAGTGTTTTTCTCTACATCTATCTTGATATTCCACTGCTCATTTGTTGAGCACTTTTATCAACATCATTGACAGTTTCCGAAAAAATGCTATATATATAATCTATAAAATCCAGTGAGTCAAGTAAATTCTTTGAGACAGTACAAGCATAGTGTGTGTGTGTATATATATTGACCTTTATATGGCCTGGCGGCCTGTTCAGGGTGTCTCCCTGCCTGTCGCCCAGTGACTGCTGGGATAGGCCCCAGCATCCCCACGACCCTGAGAGCAGGATAAGCGGTTTCATATATTTATATAGTGGCTGGATAGCTCAGTGGGTAAGAATGCCAGCTTTCATGCCAGAGACCTGCGGTTCAAACCCCACTTGGGACAAGTCTCCAGTAAGAGTCCATGGCTCAGACTCCTAATGCCATACAAGCCAACTACCCAAGATATGAGTGAGAGTAACATGAATAGAGTCATACGATGTGGCAGGTGAAGTCTACTGTAGTCCCAGTAGTAATAGGAGCTATGCTGGCTATGATAGACAGGTGTCAGAACACAGTGCATTGCGGCTTGCTGCGTATGGGGCTACGTAGCCACAGACCAGTCAAAGTGCCCATGCTGACCTCTGTCCACATGCAAAATTGCCTACAATAGGCCCGTGAGCATCAGAACTGGACCATGGAGCAGTGGAAGAAGGTGGCTTGGTCTTATGAATCATGTTTTCTTTTACATCCAGGGGCGTCGCAGCCATGGGTGTTAAGGGTTTGCGACATCCGCACTTTCACAGAAACATGATTCCAACCCCCCACCCCACCCCCCCACACACACTTTTTCCTGAGGTAGTCATTGATTAAACAAAACCGAGTTCCCCATACATGAAAACGTATTGGTCAAGTTAGATTGATTGAACTGCCATCCAGCCAATCGCATCCATTTCACCAACCCAGCCAGCCAGGCAAGGGTAAACGGTTGAACTGCGGTGAAGTTGCGTGCATTCAGAAACTGTGCTTCTGTCACTCACTGCTGGCTGTGATAAAGCATTAGGGAATAACCGATCAGAGGTATGAAACGGCTATTTATCTAGTTAGTAATGTAGAATTTTCTTTGGTATCCTTGTCTTGTTTTGTGATGTCAGTTAACATTAGTCACTGAACATAAAATGAAATGGGCAAACAAACGTCATGCAAGCTAATGGTAGCTAGATAGTGTTTTCACAGCTAGATAGCAAGTTAAATTCTGAATGCCCCCTCTTTTGGGACATATTTTACACCCTCAGTTTAAAATGTCTCTTGTCTCAGCAAGCTGCTAATTAGTAGGTTAGCAGTCTGTAGCAGACCAATGTTGGCTACCTTG
Organism: Lampris incognitus; assembly: GCF_029633865.1. Classification (NCBI taxonomy): domain Eukaryota; kingdom Metazoa; phylum Chordata; class Actinopteri; order Lampriformes; family Lampridae; genus Lampris; species Lampris incognitus. The sequence goes on from NC_079218.1 coordinate 14,781,101, forward strand.
ATAGTATTTGCTAGTGTTAGTGATAGCTTGCTAGTGAAATTCAATGAGTTTGGCGTTGCTCAACATTTTTTGTTTTTGTTATGCAAGATTGGAGGAAATGCACAAAAGGAAAAAGCAGGAGAAAATTGTGACTCCCTTTTCAAGTCAAGTAGTCATATAAGTGGAGTTACAGTGACATGGGCTTGCTTGGTCTATGCTTTGGAAGGAAACAGAAAGGTAGCTTGCAATCTGTGATTGCAGTCATTCAATTTGATAGTAATACATTAATTTTGTTCTTGCGTTAATGCTATGTAGGTGTTCATTTACATAACTTGTGTAACATTTACATAACTTAAAGGTATTTGTTTGAGCTTAAAACCTATTTTAAAAAATAATTCCTGCATCCCTATTGCTGCTGTGTTCTGCTTGTTTAGGATAGGCAATCACATCAGACATCAACCTCAATGAAAGAGGATGAAGTTAACGTTGTGAGCAGTCAAATGAAATTAGTTTTAAGGTTTGCCCTCATCTTATAGTTAATGCTCTGGACATGTTAGCGTTTTTGTGGTAGAGAGGCATTCAACAGAAGGCAGACGAGATGGGGCGGGGGGCGGGGGTTGAGGGAGGAAGAAAATGCTCAGGAATATTAACATTGAGTTCTATTATGTTGATGAGTTTTTGTTGTTTGTTTTTTTTAAACTTTATTTGGAGGATGTTTATGAGGAGTAGGGTCCAGGAGTCAGGAGGACAAAGGAGAGCAGGGAGATGAAGAGGGAGAGAACACAAGAAAAGGAGAGGGAGAGGGCTTCAGCATAGGAGAAGAAGAGGGTTAGGAAAGTATGGTGCAGGTCACAGAAGTGTTGGACACGTCTGCTGTGGCAATCTCCAACCAACCATTCTCAGCAACTAAACCAAATCAATCAGATCCCAAATTCATTGTTAAGCAGTCAGTGGGAAAAATCTATCCTTACATTCCAAACACAGTGGTACAACAGATTCCCATGGCTCCATTTCAGTCCTGGTGTGGAAGGTGTGCTGTGCTTTTACTGTTGCAAAGCATTTCACACAAATACCTCACCACTGGCAAAGAATGCAGAACCTGCATTTATTTCAGCAGGCTTCAAGAGCTGGAGAAAGGCCATTGAGCGATTCAGTTTACGTGGAAACTCTGATTGTCACAAGGCAGCAATAACTACCTATCTGTATGAAGACAGATCAGTGCAGTGTCAGCTGGCTAGCGCTAGTGCATCACAGCAAGAGGAAGCAAGGGCATGCCTCTTAAAAATAATTGGTGCTGTGCAGTTGTTGGTAAGACAGGGTTTAGCTCGCAGGGGCCATGATTTGAGTGAGGGGAATCTTGATCAACTGCTTAAGTATAAAGGAGAAGAAGACCCATGCCTAGCCAGGTGGTTGGGAAGTAAAAAGTATGTTTACACATTGGGAACAATTCAAAACGCGTTCCTTCACTTGATCAGCACCTCCATTGTTAGGGACATTGCTGACAAGATCCACACTTGCAGTTCTCCATAATGATGGATAGCATGAGAGATCAAGCAGGAAAAGAGCAAGAGGCATTGTGTTTTAAGGTATGTTGACCGTGATTTGGTTGTGCATGAGGACATGGCTCCAGAGCACTATGACACAAGCACGCCTGAACAGTGTGGCTGTGTGCCATGATCACAAGGAAAAGCACAGCATGTTGGACAGGAAGACAATTGGCAAAAAAAAATGTTTCTCGTAGAGAAAAAAGGAGCACTTCTGGATGTTTTGAGCAGATGTAGGCAATTTGGGCAATTTTTGCCTTTCCTTACTAAAAAATTCAGGGGCATGTTCATACTCAGACATTTTCCGCCAAAATTGTGTTTTAAGGGGCAACAGTACTCGGCAAAAAGGGCAGTTTTCCCTTTATTATTTTTGACACTGGGTTTTGGGTGTTTTTGTAATGTGAAAGGTGCTGTGTTCTTGCCAATTTCACCCACTGAAACTGGTTTTGAGTAATGGGTATGGTCGAGTTGGACAATGTAGCTCACTTTTCATCTTGTGTATCATGGATGAAATAAGAAAAAAGAGAATTAAAGTCGTATTCTTTATATTTTTGTGAAAACTGTATTTTTTAACGGACACTAAAAAGTCTTAAGTCATTGCTTAATACTACGGTATGTGAATGCTGGTAAATATAGTATCTTGGGGTGAAGGGGGTGGTGCTACAATGTACATTTTGAACTCAGTATTATTTGCATATGGTGGTGAAGAGAATGTAGAAATACACGGCATTCATTTTGATTTGGCATGTTGTGGAGACTGAAACAGGGGTCTAAGGCGGGGGGGGGGGTTGTGGTGCTCATGTCCTACCCCTAGAACACCCACACGTCATTTACCTGGGGACTAGATGGCACCAGGATGCACTATGAGAGGAAGGCAAGCCGGTGGTTGCAGTGTGATGCTCTGGGAAATGTCCTGCGGGAAACTTTGTGTCCTGGCATTCATGTTGATATTACTTTGACATGTACCACCCACCTAAACATTGTTGCAGACCAGGTACACCCCTTCATGGCAGTGGTATTCCCTGATGGCAGTGGCCTGTTTCAGCAGGGTAATGTGCCCAACCACACTGCAAAAATTGTTCAGGAATGGTTTGAGGAACATGACTGAGTTCAAGGTGTTGCCTTGGCCTCCAAATTCCCCAGATCTCAATTCGATCGATGTGCGATGTGCTGGAAAAACAAGCCTGAGCCACAGAGGCCCCACTTTGCAATTTGCACAACTTAAAAGGATCTACTGCTAACGTTTTGGTGCCAGTTACCAGAGGACACCTTCAGAGGTCTTGTGGAGTCCATGCCTTGACGGGTCAGAGCTGTTTAGGTGGCAAGAAGGGGGATCTACACAATATTAGGCAGGTGGTTTTAATGTTTTGGTATAGTTTTAAACCTTGAGCCAACATGCACAAGTCTGCGCTATGCTGTGGCTGTGGGATAAATTCAAAGCTTGTCTTCGGACAGAATGAGTGACTGCAGTCTTTGGCTGCAACAAATCATAGGCAGAGTAGGTTTTGCCAAATCATTAAATTTGAAAAGTTCCCATCGATAGTACTGCCACATTAGCAATCATATTAGCACATTACAAATCAGTGCAAGTCAGCAAAAAAAAAAAACCTTTATTGAAACTAAAACCACGTATGCTTCAGATATTAGAAATATTAAGTGTTGTTTTAGAATTTCTATGATTCCAATTCTTCAGAGTTAAAGTTTTAAGCAGTCATCTCATCTATGAATAAGTTTTAAATGGTTTTCCATCCTCTACTTTTGATCTTAAATGAGAACCAAGATAGCGTTCAGAACATTTGACTTTCTCATGATTTACTAAAGCCTGTAGAACCTATTCAAATCCAAGTCCTGTGCAAATCCTCCTGACTCGATCTTATCGCTATCTTCCCCCTATGTGTGTGGGCTATAAGGCATTTGCTATTTTAATCTGCAATCTCTTTAAGATTACTTCAAAATCCAAAATGTCATCAACCTTAATATGGTAGTCGACCTTTAAAGCCTTAAAACCTGTGAAGTTCAAAATATGCAGAATAGGTTATTGGCAGAAAAAAATACTAATAAAAGGGGGGAAAAAGTGACCATCCCATCTTGCTCGGTATATTAATATGACCTGTAAGTAGGAAAAAGTTAAACATCATAATTTCACTCTATAAATTCCCCATGCTCAGTTTGAGATGGAAATATAATGAAAAAAAAGTTTTATTTTCCTTATGGCCCCTATATGACTCTTTGAGAATACATAGAGGTGTTGAAAAGCTGTGAAGTTGAAACATCACAGAAATCTCCAATGATCTGGATCTGATCGTACTTTGATAGTGTAAATTGTAGTGTACTGTATCTTAAACTGCCCCTTCAATCGGTTTCTTGCATTAGGCGAATAACAATTCCTCAAAGGCACACCAGGAAAAACATATGCTTCAGTTCCACATACACGTTTTATTTTGCATTGAAGGATTGAAAATGCCCATACTGTATGTGCCTGTTTATTCCTGAGGGCAAACCAATCTGGCAGGTCAAGATTCTTCAAAGGGAGATCCATTACAAGAACAATCAGAACAGAACCATCAAAATAAGCGTTTCAAACACTGCATTATAAATCTCATAGGCAGAAACCGTCTCTGGCTGCGTTTAAATATTGATGAGATCTTCGGTTGCTTTTAGGAGAAATCTTTGCTCAACGTTAGACTCATATCTTTACAAGATGATAACTCCATGACCATTTATAGTGGAGAGACAGGATCTACAGTGACATTTAATGTCTCTCAGTTATAACAATTATATTTGAAATGGGCAACTTGTCTTCAAGAGAAACGAGGCTCTTCCAACGCCTGTATATTTACCTCCTCTGGGTGGTGCGTGGATTCAGACTTTTTGAGTGCCATGCCCCATCACTTCCATCATCCCACACACAGAAACAATTCCCACAATGCCCTTTGTCTTAGTAGATCCCCAGATCTTCCAGTTTCCTGAACTTGCAATGTCATACGGTTTGTAGAGTAATGAAGTGTCATTAACCTTAAATGTGACTTATCATACGTATTGTTCGAGGAAAAAAAAAAGGAATCTACCTAAAAATCAAATATTTGTAAAACTGGACAACGGCCCTTGTCCTTTTTAATATCATAAGCTGTTGTGGCAGCTGTTAAAGAATGATTAAAGGTACAATGCACGATGGGATTTTTTTGTGTGTGTGAAAAATAAAGCCACATAGTTTTGCCATCTTTTTCTAAGCTGTTTTGTCTGTGTTCCTTCATTGCTCTCATATGTTGGCATCTCTCTCAGAACTGCAAAGTATTATACTTTTTTTCTATTTAGGTTCGGTTATATCATATATGTCCCTCTTTGCCATCATGATTCTCCTCCTCAGCTCAGCTGATGATGAGTTTGTGCTTATTATCACCAAAAACGCTCTGTGCAAAGTACAACAATACAATAGCTTCATCCAAATAAGTTAACATTTTGAGCATTAATGCAAAACGATTCACAGTAATAAATCACAATTAAAAGAGACAACATCAGATTTTGGCTTGCATAGCAAAGAAAATGAAAGAAAAAATAACCCTAAAAAATTATTTACAAATTATGCGAGTTCCTTCACTTTCCAGAGTCAATGGATTTAGGTGTGAGTTTTCTTCTTCATTTCCACTGAGACAGGAACTAGAAGTAGACATGTACCATACAGTTTATTCATTTGAAGAGAAGAACAAAAGTAACACTGTAAAAGAAAACGGTGAGATTGGTGTCTGTACTGTACATGACATTTACAGCTCTGCATTTTTATGTCTCCCTCTCTCTACATTCTGTCTCTTCTCTTTCCAACAACCTTCATTCTGTGTCACTCGCAGAGTGGAATCTCATTTCGCTTATAAAGACGGTGTCCTGGGACAGGCAGCAACTGAAGGTGGGAATGCATCACAAAGGCTCTGAAAGACAGACAGGAGGAATTGAATGAGAACATATTTTATTTTTAGCTTTACACTTATATACTGTATAGTAATAAGAGTGTACGTGCACCTCTATTTGTATCTGCATCCGTTTTATTTTTATATATATCAACACGGATACAGGAAAAAAGATTGTAATACATTGCAGTACAGGCCTGTTTGGTGCGTCTCGCACTCATCAGCTGCTAATGTGTTTTCACAAAGAATCATACAGTTTGCGTTGCCCAGCGTCACGCCCCTAATTTCGGTTGGACAGTGACCAATCTGATGGGGAAACATTCACACTATAACAACCAATGGGGGGGTAGAAAACATTACAACCAATGGGACTGGGTTTTGTTTTTTGTAATGTTTTCTACCCCTCCATTTGTTGCTGTTTATCATAAGTACCTACCCCATTGGTTGTTATAGTTTGAATGTTGCCCCATCTGATTGGTCACTGTCCAACCGAAATTAGGGGTGTGATGCTGGACAACACAAACTGTATGATTCTTTGTGAAAACACATTAGCAGCTGATGAGTGCGAGACGCACCAAACAGGCCTGTACTGCAACGTATCAAAATCTTTTTTCCTGTATCCGTGTTGATATTCTGCTCCTTATTAGTTGAGCACTCACAACACTATAGACAGTTACAGGTAAAAGAATGCTATATATATGTATGTGTATATTTATATATATATTGTAGCGAATTCAGGGGGCAGTCGCCACAGCCGGAACACGTGTCTCCCACTCCGCAAGCGAAAATGTTAACCAGTCGACTAAAGGGTCCGACCCGTTAGTCAAGCACCAACGTGTCTACTTATCCATGCACGTTACACTACCCCCCTCCTTTGGGAAGCGCTTCAGCATATCAGCTCCCTCACATCCCTTGGCGCACGCGCTTCCGATGACCTCACGGTCTCACCATCCCACTGACACCAATGTAGCGAATTCGGGGGGGGCAACCACAGGAACTGCTGCAACTGGGACGCAAACCCGTATAGTCCGCACCGCGGGAGACATCACTAACCGCTCGACTAAAGGGTCCGACCCGTTAGCCAAGGGCCAACGTCTCTACTTATCCATGCACGTTACTATATATATATATAAAATATCTTATCGATATTAAGATAGCTGTAGATAAAAAAACCTTTTAATGCATTTCAGTACAAGCCTGTTTTGTGCAGCATGCAGTCATCAGCTGCCAATGAGAGGATCAAAAACATTTGAAAAAATTATAACCAATGGGCTAGGTAGTTGTGATACACAGGAACGAATGGGGGGATAGAAAACATTACAAGGATTTAAAGGGCACTGTTGAAATAGCATACGTTTAAAATGTAACGTCAAATGGGGTACTTTACGTATATCGTATATTAGAGTGGTGCTGGGGCACAGCTGGAAGGGCAGACAGAATATAAAAATATAACATGTAATAAATGTCGTGTGTATCACCTAATGGAGGGGGGGGTAATAATAAAGACATTGGTTTACTTGTAATTGCACAGCAGATGTGTCTACAGCTGGTGGCCAGTTCATTTCTACTGTTCAAGGTAGACATATCAGGCTTGCAAATAATTAAATATTTCTCTGCAAAGCATAAGTTACATCTTTTGCTGTTAATTGGATATGCATTGTTCTTTGTGAGGATTTTCCATGAAATAGAGTAATTAATATTCTTGTCTACCAATGACCAAATATGGCGGCTTAAGGCCATGGCATTTCTTGCATGCTCATTCCTGAAGCTACTCATATGGGCATTAAACCTAATTTTAAAAGGGCCCTGTGTTAGTCCAATGTAAGTGTCCACTTTACAGTTGTCACCGATGCCTGGTTGATGACTCCCTCTGTCTGGCATTATCTTTCAAGAGGGCCATGATGTCTTAGCATGGCAGTTGCAGTTGGTGGTGTTTGGTTGCGGTGAGGGGGGTCTGTGCCTTGGTCATGATGCTTGTGTTGTGGGATGAAATAACCTGCTGAACATTTGGCATGCAACTGTAGCTAATTTTGACTGTGTTCCAGTTGAATTGATGGTCTGGGGTAAAGCACTCATCCAAAGGTTTGCCAATATTAGAAGCCACGGTGTTGCTGTAGGGGGGATTATACCAGGTGATGTTTCACCTTCTACTGCATTTTTTTTTATTACTGGCTGTTGCTAGTTGATGATGGGTTGTACTTAAGCCTGAAATTATATCCACTTTTTTGTAAGGCCTCTTGGTATTCGGGGGGGGGGGGGCTGCTTCATACTTCACTAGATGTAAATGTGAGAGTCTCTTATTTATGCTCACTGGTATATTTTTCAAGATAGAGGGTGGATGACTGCTTTCTTTGAGGATGTATTACACTATATTATTGGGCTTCATGTATGGTCTTTATGTACAATTTCTAAGGTCTAATGAGGTGTCGAGGAAGTGAATTTGTTTTTTTTTAGTCCATTGCTTGTGAATATACCACACATTTTCTTTTTTATTCTCCCGACTTCTCTTTTAAAATTAGGTTTAACGCCCACATGAGTAGCTTCAGGAATGAGCATTCAAGAAATGCAACGGCCTTAAGCTGCCACATTTGGTCACTGGTAGACAAGAATATTACATATATGTATTGTATGGACTGTGATGGACTGGCGGCCTGTCCAGGGTGTCTCCTCACCTGCTGGGATAGGCTCCAGCATCCCCGCGACCCTGTGCAGGATAGCGGTTAAGATAATGGATGGATATATATATATTCTTCATAGTCAAGTCAATTCTACTTGTGTAGCCCAATATCACAATTACAAATTTGCTTCAAGGGGCTTTACGGTAATACAACAACTCCCTAAAAAAAAACCTTTAACAGGGAGAAAAAATAGGAAGAAACCTCAGGGAGAGCAACAGATGAGGGATCAATTGGGCAACGGATGTGTGTTTACAGAATTTACAGTGAAAATTAATAATTAATACTGTAACGATCACATAAGAATAGGCTCGGTAGCCCTTGGCTAACAGGTCGGACCCTTTAGTTGACTGGTTAACGTTGTCGCCCGCGGTGCGGAATATATGAGTTTGTGCCCCGGCTGTGACAGTCTGGCCGGGGACACCCTTCCCGAAGGAAGGGGGCAATGTAATGATCCACATGAATAGGCTCGGAAGCCCTTGGCTAACGGGTCGGACCCTTTAGTCAACTGGTTAACGTGTCGCTTGCAGTGTGGGAGCTCCAGGTTTGTGTCCTGGCTGTGGTGATTCGAATCCCAAAGGAAGGGGGCAATGTAACGATCAAAGAAGAATAGGCTCGGTAGCCCTTGCCTAACAGGTCAGACCCTTTAGTCGACTGGTTAATGTTGTTGCCAGCGGTGCAGGAAATCCGAGTTCGCGTCCCGGTCCAGCCGAGCTGCCCCCCGAATTCGCTACAATACTGTTCATGACAAATCAAAATCATATGTATTCAAACCGCAGAAAAACCCCAAACCAAAATTAGAATAATAAGGTGCGAACCAGTACGGTAAAGTCTTTGTTGGCTCAGAATATATGTATCATGTGATCATTGCCAGTTACACTCCTTCACCCCTAAAGCATACCATACACCGGGGGTGCCCAACTCCAGGCCTCAAGGGCCGCAGTGTCTTGCGGGTATTTGTTCCAACCATGCACTATACCACCAGATTTAACTAATTCCTTTCCCTCCTTGGTCCAAGACCCAAGAGGTGAGCTAATTAGTTAAATCAGGTTGTGTAGAGCATGGTTGGAATAAATACCTGCAGACACTGCGGCCCTTGAGGCCTGGAGTTGGGCACCCCTGCCATACACACAGAACTCATGGTACGTGGCATGTTACAGGAGCTGATAAATACTTACATTGTTCCCTCTTTTCTATGTTGTTTGTGGGTTGAGTCATGGTGTGGGAAAGATCAGTGCCAGGTCTCTGATGGGTACCTCTTCTCAGGGTGGCCCTGTTGGACGCTGTGCCACTCCAGGAAGCCATGTGCTGCCGTTCCAATGTAGATACTGAAACCATGCACTCCTCTGAGGGGTCAGAGGTCGTGGCTGCCCACGAGCTGTGCATGCAGGAATCCACACTGGACAGGGACTTCAAGGCAGCTGTGGGTGTGTAGCATGGGAAAGGAGTCAGACTTTATGATATAAGGTTTTTTGACTGTAAATACTTACTGCTATATATTGGAGGAGAATATAATTACCCCCTTATGTGTATAAATAGGAGTGGGCAATAATTCAGTGTTTTTTATGTCTTTCACTGGTAATGTATCAGGATGAAATATGGATATTGTCACATTATGGTACCCAATTTTGTTGTCTAAATTAACAACAAGAATCTATTACCTAAAATTTCTCACAAAACCAGTTTTGAAATATTTGAGGGAACATTATTTGAAAGCTAGTTTTGGTTTAATATTATACTTCACATTACCGAACAGTTCAGTGGGATGAATCTCAGTTGGATTCTTAAACATGGCATTTCTGCATATATAGGTTAGCAGATATTGTGATATACAGACAGGGGAAAAATTCAAGGAAAGACCTGAATGCTTGACCCCTACAGTAAGGGGGTCTGGGGGCTCTTATGCTGTGGGGGGCATTTTCCTGGCACTTGTTTCCTTAGAGGGAAGGGTCACTGCAAATCAATACAAAGTTATTCTGAGTGATCACCTTTATCCTATGATGAAATGTTTCTACCCTGATGGGAGTGATCTCTTCCAGGATGACAATGCCCCCATCCACAGGGCATGAGGGGTCACTGAATGGTTTGATGAGGATGAAAATGATGTAAATCATATGCTATGGCCTTCACGTTCACCAGATCTCAACCCAGTTGAACACCTATGGGAGATGTTGGACTGTCATGTTAGACAGCGCTCTTCTCCACCATCATCAAAACACCAAATGAGAGGGCATTCAGGTGGTGTGGAGGTGTATCTGTTGCCTACTAACATGGAGATAGCTGGTTCGAACCCGTGTTACCTCCGGCTTGGTCGGGCGTCCCTACAGACACAATTGGCCGCGTCTGCAGGTGGGAAGCCGGATGTGGGTATGTGTCCTGGTCACTGCAGTAACGCCTCTGGTCAGTCAGGGCGCCTGTTCAAAGGGGAGGGGGAACAGCATGAGCTTCCCATGCGCTACGTCCCCCTGGCGAAACTCCTCACTGTCAGGTGAAAAGAAGCGGCTGGCAACTCTACATGTATCGGAGGAGGCATGTGGTAGTCTGCAGCCCTCCCCGGATCGGCAGAGGGGGTGGAGCAGTGACCGGGACGGCTCAGAAGAGTGGGGTAATTGGCCAAGTACAATTGGAGAGAGAAAAAAGGGGGTAAAAGAAAAACACCAAATGAGGGTGTATCTTTTGGAAGAATGGTGTTCATCTCTCCAGTACAGTTCAGAGGCTTTATGTTGGTTTTTCCTTTAATTTGTCACACGTCTGTACATCGATACTAGTATATAAAGTTCCCCATGATTATTGTGGTAATAATACTGTAAATATCTCCCAGCACTAAGTATAAACAATGTGACTCCGGATTACCATCTTTGTCAGTGTCTCTTCTTCTGGGCAGAGTTCCAACTGTGCCTGTCCGGGGCTTGAGGCCAATCTGTGGAGCCCTCTTGTGGCCCAGGCTCTGTGTGCCCAGTACACTACTGTCTGCTGAGCCAGAACTGCCAGGATGATGCCGCTGCTGCTGGGTGAAGGTTTTACCTAAAGTGGGCAGGAGGTAGAGAGGAAACAGGATGGAAAGAAAGATCCGGTTAAACACATCTGAGAGGCGGTCAAAGTCTTTGGCCTGGACACAGCAAGTAAGCAACACCACGGAGCTGGCTTTGCAAACATGTCGTTTGTGGGTGTTGCATTTGTAATGGAAGGCACACATGAAACCAAAACAGTTATACATATTGAAATATATCTTATATACCAATTATATTAACCTACATATTGTGTTCTAGCTTTCAATTGTCATCTTAAACCTCATGTTCTCACTATTTAGCAATGGATGTACCTTTTTTGTTTGGTCCTATTGACCAAGGACACCAGTGGATTTTATAGCAATACAATTGTAAAATTATATATGTGTGTGTGTGTGTGTGTGTGTGTGTATATATATATTAGATTGTTTTATTTATATACACTGAATATATGTTATCATCATCTCAATTGAAATATACATCACATTAACAATACATATGGTTAATAGTTATTTAAAACAGGTAATTTTGACCCAAATCAAGTACAAGGGGTTAAAAGAAAAAAACTGTTCTAATCATATCTAAACACTTCACCCTTAAAATTCATCTTAGGTTGGTGATACTTCATTATTTTTGGAAATTGAGCTCCTTCCAACTTTTCCCATATTAAGAAAACCATGCTAAGCTCTACTCAGGTTATAGGAATGTGTTATAAACTGGGTTTGTGGAAGAGGTAGTGAAAAGCTGCAAGCAGAACCATACGTCTTTCTGCAATCCCGTTTCTTTGTTGGACTGACAGAAAGTATGCAAAATTCAAGATCTTGATGGTAGTACGCCTAAGTTTTCCTTTGTCCATGTGAGAATGTTCTACTCACATTTAACATCTTAAAAATCCACATCATTAACATCGTCCTTAAGACACAAGTGACAATTCGGCACTCTGTGTAGAAACACTGTCACCATACCCCTTTTCTCACATTTTGATTCATTCAGACTGAAGGATTTTTTTCTCTTTTCAATTTAATTCAATGGGATTTGCAGGATATATGTGACAGCCAAACGTGACTCTTTTAAGGATTTTTCTCTATTGTCAATGTCTGCGTTTATTTTAGTAAAACTGACCTATATTTCCATCTGCAACATGACATTTTGAGTGTTGGAGAAAAGCTTGAGCTGAAAAATAAATCAGAATTTGGTTTTAACCTTCCTAACAATAGATTTGCATAAAAAAAAAAAAGTGGCTTTGTCCCGTTGGGAAAAGCCTTCAAGTTTTCCTCTATGGTTAGACCTTCAGACAGAACCCTATTAATAACTGCTTCAAATTATAAATGTTAGACGTCTTAGACACTGGTGAAAAATGTAATGTAGAACTCTTCCAAAGTTTTGAAAACTTTCTATATGATGACTTTGATGATGTTGAAGCAAACAGGGTCTCAAGTTATTTTAAAAGGGTTTTGTCTACAGGCAAAGAAGAAAAACCCTGACAGGAGCAAAATGGTCTGTTGAGCTTACTTTACTTATCAGTGGAAAGAAATTGGTTGACAACATAGCCTTCAAGAAGAACCTCAGAACTGTATTTGTCTCCACTGATAAATATCTTAATCATTTATACATGCACTGGGGAACCCAAACAGACGCTGGCACAACACAGGAGAGCTAACACGTCAGGCCAGGACTGCAGTCTACACCCATCTACAGACCAGTGGCCACTCGCTCAAGGATGTGGATGTGCACATCCTTGATAGGGAGGAATGCTGGTGGTTTGAAAGGGGAGTCAACAGCCATCTATGTTAAGAGAGAACGACCATCCCTGAATTGAGGGGAGGGGCTAAGAGTACATCTGTCACCATCTTACAATGATGTGATTGCATTCATCTTCAGCCGCTTCTCTGGGGTCGGGACGCAGTAGCAGCAAGCTAAGGAGGGCAATCCAGATGTCCCTCTCCCCAGCAACGCCCTCCAGCTCCTCCTGGGGGATCCCAAAGCGTTCCCAGGCCAGATTGGACATGTAGTCCCTCCAGCAAGTTCTGGGTCTACCCCGGGGTCTCCTCCCAGTTGGCATGCTAATCAGAAGCCCAAACCACCTCAACTGGTTCCTTTCGACGCGAAGGAGCAGCAGCTCTAAACTGAGCTCCCTCCGGATGTCCGAGCTCCTCACCCTATCTCTAAGGCTGAGCCCAGACACCCTACGGAGGAAACTCATTTCAGCTGCTTGTATCCGTGATCTCACCCAAAGCTACCCAAAGCTCATGACCATAGGTGAACGCTGGAACCAAGATTGACTGGTAAATTGAGAGCTTGGCCTTCCGGCTCAGCTCCCTCTTCACCACAACGGTCCGGTACAACGTCCGCATTACTGGTGATGCTGCACCAATCCGCCTGTCAATCTCCCGCTCCACCCTACCCTCACTCGTGAACAAGACCCCGAGATACTTGAACTCCTTCACTTGAGGCAGCAACTCATCCCCAACCCAGAGGGAGCAATCCACCATTTTCCGAAAGAGAACCATGGCCTCAGACTTGGAGGTGCTGACTCTCATCCCAGCCATTTCACACCTGATTATATTGTTGAGCCATATACTTTTAGTACGGTAAGGAAACAACTGACTAAATTCTGCCCATTTTCCTTCTCCTATTCCTTCTTTCCTTATCTTTTCCCAGTTGGTGCAGGGGATTGTTGGTGCTAAAGAAAAATTGTATTTTTTGCACTTTATAGCACTTCTAACATTGTTAAACAATGCTTTAACCGTAAACAACATGGATAAAAATGCAATAACACGATATAATAAAAGGGGTTGCTCGCTTTATGTCCATCGACACAGATAAGGCAGCAGGCACTGCTTAATAGTGGTGATAAGTAGGCAGTGTAACTTTGGCTCTGCAAATTTGCCACAATCATCAGAAGTTTTACACGCTCAACACAAAGTAATCACTCTGCTAAACACCCAAACCTGAGTTAAAGGAAGTAAAATAATGTCTGTCCAGTCCGATTAGCCACATGTCAGACTTACCTGAGCCCTCCTGGACTTCCATGCTGTGACCAGGAGTGTATTCGTAGCCACACAAATTCTTCGACACAACAGCATATCTCTCCTCGTCCTCCTCTTCTTCCTCAGAGAGGAGGGTGGCGCCCAAGTCAGAGCCCAGTGAACTGGTCATAAAGTCCATTGGAGGTTTGGAACTGTTGGACAGGTTTGGGCTGCCCTTCTTATGCCTGATGAAATGTAGGAAGACATAACGACAAACACAAACAACATAAAAAGAGGGTGTGCAGCAGAGAAAAGGTTGAGTGTCTGCTAGCCGAGAAGGAATTAATTCTCCTAAGCATCTACACGACTACACTGATTTCACTGATTACGTTCTCTGAGCTGGTGCGTGTTACGCTAACACAATGGAGTAGTAATTGGACTGGAGAAAGGATAGTCGGATGGACAGGACTGTCAGCAACGTATCTGTTATCTCCCCCACAGCTGTCCTCCATGATGGCTCATGGCCCATTATAGAGATGCATGCACAATTACCAGCTCTGTTTCCTGTTGTCAGTACAGCGTGCTAGACTAAACCCAGTCATTACCCTGCGACACATGTCGACACTGACATGACAAGTTTTCCAATGCTCCATCAAAGTTGCAATCAATAGAGAGCTGTTTTTATTGCACCCCGGGAAACAGACTGCAGGTTGAGGGTGACAAATGTAAATACCAGCAGTATGAACAGCTCAAACATTGGCCATTGATATGCAAAACCCTCCCTATCTACTGAATGAAATGAATAAAATTACAGCCTCCTCTGCTACTGTGCATAGTGGAAACTCCAGTTCTTATGAACAAAATGTGATACTGTAGGTAATGTATGCATATATACGGGCACCTGTGGTAATTCTGTTAAAAAAATGGCCCCATCACCATGTGACAATATAAATGTGATGCATACAAGATATGCAACACAATGAGCTAAATAAGCCTAAATATCCTCTAGTGCAGTGTTTCCCAACCCAGTCCTCAAGGACCCCCTATCCTGCAGATGTTCTTTTCAACCCTGAATAGGTACCTGTTTGTAGTCATTCAACCAATCGGCAATGAATTATGTCAGATTTTGCACACCTTGCATAATTAAGTGCTATGAGATTATTGGTTGAGTAAGTACAAGCAGGGCTACCTACCTATGCAGGGTTACAAAGAAAATCTGCAGGTCCTTGAGGACTGGGTTGGGAAACTATAGTGCAACTGAAGAAATATGTTAGTCTTATTTAAAGAGCCTTACCATGCCTGCTTGGCCACCTCATATTGGTAGGCCCTAGTCAGCTCATCTAGGTGGGCCTGCAAAATAGACTGCATCTCTTCATGGTGGTTGGAGCTGAGAGAGGAGGATGATGGCTGCTTGAAAGTAGCCGCTGTTGGAGAGGATGATCTTCCTCTGAGGGGTGGGGTGGGACCTTGCTCCTCCTCCATCTTTTTGTCCAGTTCCCGGTGGAGGTAGGACTGAACAGCAAAGGTTGGGGCCCAACTGTCGCTGTCATATCTAACATGTGGAGAGAATATTAACAATGATTAACATTAAATTGATCAGATAATGTCTTACTTCGGACCTGAAGTGATAAGAAACGACAGTCAGAATATTTCTATTCTGAATAGTATTTTTCTTCTTTTTGGACACTGTCATTCTTCATACTTTCCATCATTTCAATTCATATCTGTCTATATTGTAAATAATGAGCACTGCATTTTTTCTGCTCTACTGGTCAGTTGCTCAGAGAGGAAGCTGTTGGTCAAGTAATGGGTCTGTTCGTTTTACATAAGGCTGTTGGAGCTCTAAATGGTGTGTGAACTGCTCCAAATGGAAGCTCTCACCTCTCATTCTACTGGAATGCTCAAAACGCATACACAAACTCACCAACTCACGCACATGTGCACCGAGAAAGACTAACACACACAGAAATGATTCAGGTGCAGGATATCATGACATCTGTCTCCACATATCTTTGTGAGGTGCGTGGCTCACCTGTATGCATGAGTGTTTGTGTCTGTGTGTATAAACGTGTGATGTAGGAGTAAGATGAATGAGCAATTAATGGATCTTACCCTCCGCCATGGTTCTCTGGAGGATACTGGTCAAGGTCAACCTCGGTACCGGGTAGGGGGTGCATGGGTGGGGGAGGCAGGGGCATGTTGGCCCAACACGTCCCATTTGATTTCGAAGACTTTGTTCCACCCTTCACCTTCTTTTTCTTCCCGGGCTTTCCAACTGAAGAGGGGAAGGTTTTGGTCACTTTAATTATAGAATAGTAAGAAGTCTCATTTGCTGCCTGCTGGGTAAGAATTTTGCTGAGCTAACACTTTTCGTATTTGGCCTCACTTAATTATTGGTAGGCTTAAATACCCCCCCACACACACACACACAAAGGCACCAGCATCTTATAACTTACTATGTAGCGATCTTGAGTTTTTAAAACTTGTCCCACATCAGGCTCTGTGTTTGTAGGGGCATGGAAACCTAAGTTTCACCTCTGTCAGGCTGCCTCACCAACTTCCTCCTCCCTCTCCCTTATCTCACAGGTAAGGCAGTGCTGTCATTTAGCTTAGCACACAGGCTACAGTGCACAGCGACATAGATGACTGGCAGAGCAATCATGGAAATTCACCCTCACCCACTGCTACAGCGCTAATTGTACGCACACATGACTCAGAAGGCAAGAGATTTTCTGCTCTCATTAATCAAGCAAATCCAAAGACATTTGTTGTAGTTCGCTGACATTTCTGGGATACAGATGCTCCCGGCGCTGAGGGAAGATTTCTGATGAAGATAGAGGAGTAATTAAGGATAATAACCTAAAGGTCCTTTTTCAGTGAATATGTAAATATACTAAGCCATCCTGCAAAAATCAAGATACTCACAAACACACACGCAGATAACAACTGTGGCACAATACATATTCAGCGACACTGGAATAGACAGAGCCTTTTCTTTCTTGCTTAGACATGCCCAAATATCTAATACAGAAGTGTATTTTGAATAATCCCTCTCCAAATTCCCTTACCATTGCAAGGGCGTCTGTCTGTCAGTGAGTATCCCAGGTTGGCCATCTCCTGCTGGGCTTGCAGAGAGGCTTTCCAGCGGGGGTCTGGCCTGTCCACAGCCAGCTCATGGAAGCTATTGGACTGGAGTATCTGAGTGGTGGCATAGGGGGTGGGTTGACTGCCTCGTGCTGGGCTGCTGTACCCAGCCTTCCCCATGAAGTCAATACTGCTATAGATGGCGCCGTCAGACAGCATGGTGCCCGTCTTCTCAACCGCTGCGGATGGTAAAACATCTTAGAGACGGGGGAGGAGGGTAACAGAGTGAGAATGGACAAAGGGGATCGCAGAGAGATAAGCTGACATGAAGTTAACGATCTTTAAGGTCATTAACACCATGCTTTCCTGGCACCCTGTGTTAGTTTAGCAGGTCTCAGATGAATTTGATATGAATGAAAGTGATTATCAAGTGAAATAATTAGCAGATAGCATGCAACATGCTGTGGAAGCCCAGTGGAGTGTTCAGAGACAGGGACATCCACACAGGGCTAACCTTTACCTTCACTGCTTAGCACAGTGGAAGCCTGCAGGTTAGGATAGCTAAGGGGGTTGGAATGAGCTAAGACAGACAACTTTTTTCTTAACTTATAATTATGAAGTAAATGTTGACTGCACAATGTAATGGCTATAGAATAATGACACCATCGGTGTTTAGATTGGTTCCCTATAAGTCTCGCTTTCACTACCTGCCACCGGATATGATCTTGTGGGAACATGAAGGCTCAATTTTGGCACAAAGGAAGAGTGTCAATCTTTGCACAACTAAAATAGGAAGAGAATAGCGCTTTTGTTTTCCCTGGTAGCTATTGGTAGCTATCCCCAGTAGTGGAAATGGTGGACAGTGGAACATCCGAAGTGACAGCGGAAACTCTACCCAGCAAGAGAAAAATAACCCTGTTGACGGAGGAGGGCGAACAAGGCAAAGAGGGAGAGTGATAGAAAGAGGTAAAACAAGAGTGAACCTCGGATGGGCATTCACTCAATGGAGATCATTCCGGTGTTGTATCGAACTCTGTTTCCCCCAGCCAGATGAAAGTATTCGCATGGAAACAGGTTAGCTATCAGTTATGATTAGGTCAAGGTAAGCGTTAGATTAAACTTGGGTTTAGGTTGAGGTTATCCAAGAGAAACTGAATCAAGTGCAACTGGACTTGGTATATATCCGTGAAGATGGTTCGCCTCTCATCCAAGAGGCTTCATCAGTTCATGCCTTTCTGACTAGACCAAGCTAGTCTGAAAGGCACGAACTGATGAGAGGCGAAACGTCTTCACGGATATATACCAAGTCCAGTTGCACTTGATTCAATTTCTCTTGGATAACCATGACCTGGATGAATGAGAACATTCACAGACAGGTTGAGGTTAGGGAACCGGTGTTGTATCAAAATCTGGTTAGGGGGAAACAGATCTCGTTGGGGAACTAGAGTTCCACACAACACAGGAGACTTGAGAGGGTTCCAAACCGACATTCAGTTGGCATTATTTCCATTGGATCAGTAAGTAACACAACCTGCCTACTTATGAACACTACCTACCGGATGTTTTACTCTGCCTTTATCATAGCACTGAGATCGGGGGTTTCTAGTTCAAATTGGGATTCTTAAGGCTGTTTCTTGCTTTGGACTGTAGCCAGGATGCTAATAAATGGAAAGCGAGCTGGTTGTCTTTGCGACAGCGGCACAAACAATAATACCACTTGGAAATGCTGGGGGGGGGGTGGAAAGTTGTCAACTGCCACTTTAAATACACAATTGCACAAATTAACTGTACTTCGAGTCTTCAGCTCATGCTCACAGTCATGAATTGCCAGGGGCAATGTATTGGAGAGAATGACACGTGAAAAACCCACAAGTCTCATATACAGTATTAAGTTAAGCCAAATTTAGGTTTATCACTTTCAGTTAGTGATGTGACATCCCCAAAAGCATGTGTGTGTATGTATGTGGAGAGGAATAAGCCACAATCGACTGTCTGGAAAGGCTATTGCTAAAACTCTGTCTCGTGTTCCCCCGGCTTTGCCAGCGGGACTACAGCTATCGTTATGTGTTACCTACCTCCACGGCCAAAATTGCTGTTGCCCTTTGGACTCCCCAACCCCCCGTTGGCTGGAAGGCTGGTGGAGGGCCAGGAATCAGCCAGCCATGGGAGGCCTTGGTCCCCTGCTTTCAGTAGACCAGGACGACTTGGAGAGGACATTATAAAAAAAAGATGGGGTGAAGGGGGAAAGAGTAAGAGTGCACAAAAAAGAGGGCGGGAAAGACAGAGGAAAGACACGGATAAACATCAAGCCTGTACCCTTAACAAAATACTTTTTTTTTTTGCCAGCCAGCTGCATCTTCAACAAATTGGTGTGAAGCCTCATTCAGCATAGCCACTCGGCTGGAGCAGCCGAGAGCATGGGCAACAATAAACAACAGCGGGACATGAAGTGGCAAGTCTATAAATCAGGCTTCTGCCACCCCTTTAGTTTCCACCACCCATAACTCTCCCCCGAGAAACACGCCAGGCCTAAATACACATTAAATCCGCTTTAGAGCCCCAGCTCCACAGAAATTTACATTTTAAATTGAGAATCATGGACACCCTCTGGCAGATCGGCTGCAGTGGTATACCGTCTCCATGGCAACAGAGACAGCAAATCCCATTTGTTGGTTTAAGAAAGCCATTTTTTCCCCCCAGTTAGCTTATTGAAATAGAAAGGACACATAAACACGGGGTCTAAATAAATGTAGAGCGTTCAGAAATACAGTATATGGCTAAATAGGGCGCTATTAAAATGAAACTGTCACACACCGCATGCTTTCTTGATATTTGTCTAATTAATGTGGTGGTCCTCCACTGAGTCTAGCTTGGCAAGTGTCGAGGGAATTAAACATAACCCTATGGTGATGACTCAAAGGTGTTTAAACAATTATGTGAATAATTTTCATTTAAAGTAGTGCAAGCACACATACATTTACATATAATATACCCATACCAACAGCAGATACAACACAATAACACATTTGTACATACACACACACACACGGTTTATTTTTAGAGTATTATTCCTAACATTTGTTTTGGCTCTGGGCAGGTCTGCTTGTTTAGGTGTGACAAAGCAAAGAAAGGAAAAGGAAGGCAGGAAACGAGAGAGAATTTCATATTTTGCTTCAAGGAGAAATCTCCTTATGCGCCTCTTGCATCAGTATCTAGCTAAGCTCTGTGATATTTGGGGTAGGTTGGCTTCAGTCGCTGCGAGATAAAAGGACACCCTCGTCCTCGCACGCTGGAGTTCCAGACTCCAGCTCCCTTGGGTCATTATCTCGTGATATCCTCGCACACTATCGGTGCGTTAAAGCAGCGGGCGGCAAGTCTGTCGACCAGTAAATTTATCACCCTTGCCCCCCCACCCCCCACCCCCATCCTCCCGTGACCCCTGCTTTCTGTCACAGCAACCTTGGATGAACCCAGGAAGGAGCGGTGAATAAAAGAGCAGGCCACCTGCTTTAATTGGCTCTGCTAATATTCAGAGGAGTGATTAATGATGTCATCAGGTGGTACATGATGCACTGAAATGAATAAGGAATATGTACACAAAATCCATTCATCAGTAAAGCACTCTTCATTTGATATTCCAGTGAGCTCTTTCTCCTAGAGAACGCCGAGAGACAGAGCACCTCAAGGCACGGCGCTGTAATGCTCGTGTATGATTCCCTATACATTGCTGAAACTTGAAGCGCCATCATTAAAACGTGTAATTTCTCACCTTCCGTTTCTAATCAGGCCTCTGTCTCTTTGGAATGTAACTGCAGTCCCATTGGAGAGGAGTGACCAGGGGGAGAGAAAATACCCAATTATTATATTGTTCTGTGAAAATCTGCTGCCGTCAATCTACACGACTGGTACACACTGGCTGTGAGCTATGAGAACATGAACATTTCACATTCTGCTGTGAGAGGGAAAGACGTACCTGCCCGGGTGAAGGTGAACGACTGAACTGTAAGCCAAAAAGAAAGGGAGTCACTTCATTTGTGGTTAAATAATCGTAGAAGAGGTCATCATATTGTTTACAATGTCAGTTTTTCCGTTACACTAAAAAAAATCAGTTGCACAAATCATAACGAGTGACCTTTAAGAAGATGTATGCTGTTTTGGAGTGAAACCCCTCCATTAATTTTCAGAGAGGGGATCGGAAAGACGGAGGATGATGCAAATTCGTGTCTAATTATTCAATCACAATGATTTCTACCCAACACTTAAGCGTCGTGATAGCGACAACACACATTACCATGCTAATAGCCCAAAGCCCCGTGCTTGAACCGCGGCGAGCTGAAATAATACTATGAACCAGAAAGTAAATGCAGTCCCCTTTAATGTGTAAACAGCACGGTCCAGTAATGGGAGGGGATGTTAACTTACTTATCTCTAATGAATATATCTGAGTGTTGAGGTGGCGTTGTGATGAGGCTGTGTTCACAGCCGATGCACACGACTGCCCCACGAATTAAAGGAAATAAGGCTTATTTCCATCTGTGCTGCATACACTTCCTTTGTTCTGCATTTATGCCCTAGCCTGCCCAAACGGAGGCTCATTTGTGACAACACGGCATCTATCTTCTCAAGGCACGAGAGCCGCGGCGCTGCACTAAGTGTGCGTTGATGCAGAGCAATGCAGATTGATTTTTTTTTTTAACCTGCGTAGTTGCTGAGCCCCTTCCTCTTCTTCCTCCTCCAGTAGAGCCAAGCGCTGAAGCCCATGAGAACAATCCAGCAAGCCCCACCCAGACCAGCGATGAAGGCTGGCTGCTTCACCACATCAGATATGCTATTGTTGCCCTCGGTCCCCGTCATTACGTCCCTCAGCTCCGCACCTGGGGACACAACACAACACAACACAACACAAAAAGAAAGAAAGACAGAGAGAAAGAAAGAAAGAAAGAGAATAAATTACAGTAGTCAGCATATCACATCAGATAAAAAACAGCATATAAAAATTGCAAATAAGAGCCTGATATAATATTGTTTCTAAAACTGGCCATGGGCAAGATAAATATGTCAGAACAAGATTATCATATCAAACAATTGCAGCTGAATAAAAGCTTTGTTTGATTTGATTTGATTTCTTTCGTCGACCTTTATGCCGTCAGACAACCCAGTTAGAAAAACAAAAACAACAAAAACAAATATGCAATGACTGCCATGCAAACAGCAATAAGGCATTTGATGAGGTCAAGGGATGTTTATTAAAATTAAAACAAAGGATCCCGAGAGGACAGACATAACACCCAGACACATGGAGCGCAAATAGTCATAGGATGATGCAAGGAATAAATAAAAAAAACAGACAGGCCAGCAGGAGTAAAAATACAATCGGGCAAAAAAAAAAAGGAAAAGAAAAGCGAGAACAGAGCGGCAGTACGTCCAATATGTGGAAGAGTTAATCAATTCAGCGGTGCACTTATCAAGTTGAGCTGCAAGACACGAGATTGACAGAGCAGCTCTGACAGAGTTTGATTTTCCGTTGCGGCTACTGTGCTGTGAAATTAGATTCACAGTCTCCAGCAGGAAAACCCCACCATCATTAGGCGTAAGCAGTCCACAGCCCAGTGTTTCCTTGCTCTGGCGTTGGGGGTGTCCCCCCCCCCCCTCATATATCAGTCAGAAGTCACAGATGAAGAGCATCTGGCCTGGGCTCTGATATTGATTCTTGGCTTATATATTCAGTGCATCCTTCAGCTATTTTATAAGAAGTGATAGGCTGATAAGCCCCCTCAATAACACTGTCCACTTTGTTAGCACCAGCTGCCCTGATAGAGAAGAGCATTACTGATACGGCTAACAACGCTCGGAAAAGTGTTACCAGACACTACACTAAATGAAATGCTATTGATTTCTTGACAGACATCTGTGTCACAAAGCAAAACCATCTTTCTTCAAGCGCGATAAATTGATAAAATCTTTTTTATACAGATTCCAACCTGTGACCGAAACCGAGGTTCCCCAAATTAAGGGTCATGTGACTCGACTGTTGCTTGGTTTGTGTATGTTGCGTGTGGGGATCACCTAAGACGATGAGCTGGGGCTTGCTCTTAACACCCAGTCCTGCACTGGTGCTCGCAGCCACCTCCACACGATACTGCACTCCGGTCTGCAGGCCCCCCACCACAACTGAACGGATGGTTGCATCCACCGTCTTATTGACATGAAACCGGGTCTCGTTGGCCAAACACCAGATCTGACACAGGCAGACAAACAAGCACGACAGAGTTCATTGTTGGCTGGCACAGTATGAATATGCTGAAATTACACCTCGTGAGGCATGATATATGGTATGTAACGTGCACCTCTACCTTGTACTCCTGAATGATTCCATTCTGTTCATCAGAAGGGGGAGGGTCCCAGGACACACTGATTGAGGTGGTGTTATTGTTCCCCACTGTAATGACTGTCACCTGCTGAGGAGGGGCGCTGGGGGCTGGATGGAGCCAAGAGCAAAAAGAGTAGGCAAAATACACAAACATTAAACATATATATATATATATATAAAATCTAATACATTTTCTTTTTAAACAGAAAATAGACTGTCAGTTTCCTGCTAGGGCTATTTATCATGGCAAGACAGAAAGCTTTGTTTGACTCACACACTGCCTCGGTTCATATCTACAGAGTAAGCTGAAACGACAAAGTATTTTCTGAGCCAGTGCGGCAGAAGGCTGCTGTGCTATAAATGAGCTGGAAAGACCCACTGCACTGAAAGCTGACGGCAGCTCTGTTCAGTTAATATCCAGTGAATCAATCTGAATCTATGTTCTTCTTCTGGTGATAGTTTTTTTTTTTTTCTCGCTGTTATTTTTTTTTGTAAGAGAAGAGTAGCTAGCTGTGATGTAGAGGACAATGGGGAAAAACTATATATATATATATATATGTATGTATACCCCATGTTCCTTCAAGCCAACAGCTTTTCAGAAGTGCAGTGTTAGTCTGGACCTCAGTTGAGCATTATGTCATTTATCGGAGGCTGAAGCCAGCAGCTAACACAACTTTGATAACAAATCATGGCCATCACACATATTCACCGTGTTAATGCTTCCAATTTAAAGCATTATCTTTTGTACATTTAAATGGAAATGCTCAACCCCAATTCTCATTCCCTGTAACGGAGGCAGTCTAATGCATTGTTGGCCAAAATGTGGCCTGGGGCTCAGAGTACCACATCCCAAGTGACGCTCCAATGGCTAATTGTTTAAATGTACAATTCTAGTTTAATTACTTATCTAATTACTCACTTAATTAACCTAACTTAATTATTTATTTAGCAGACAGGAAATGGTATGTCTGTATCATGGAGTACATTATCATCATTCAGTCAGAACTGTGCAGGTACACAGTCACTGTTTCCTGGTGGGCTGGATGAAACGGCATCTCTGAATGCAATTCTCAGTTTCATCATAACAAAGCTATCTGTGCTGGATCTGTCTGGATTCAATAGCTGTGTAATGCTGCTTAAGGAAGGGGGCTGCCACAATTTTTTAGGTTTTTTTTTCGCCACCTAGCCTGCCAACATACTGGTAACTGGCCACCCCAGTTGGATCTAACTTTGGCGATGGGGGGGTCATAATGTAGTCAATAGGTTCACAGCATCTCGCTCACACAACGGCGGACAAAAGCCTGTGAAGGTTGGACACGAGGGGGGAAAAAAATCCAAGTCCTGAAATATAACATTTAAACAAGTTTATTTTTCATTTTCAGCTTTTCAAAGGGAAGTTGAGAAAGAGTCCTTGCTTATAAAGGAGCACATGCGGCACAAAGTGAGCCAGAGAGCACAGCCTGGCATGGGAGAGGTTATGTCTCTGCTATTTGAAAAGCAATTTTTATGCCATTTCGTAAATTGACTCATTTGCCCACAAGCTCAGTAAAATCCAATTTGGAGTCGCTTTGTTGAAACATTTAGATTTTATCAACCTCCTGTGACAATTGGAATTAAAAAAAATTATTTTTATATCAAGCACATTTTAATTGCTATAACATAAGTAGTGGCAATTTCACTGTTCTGATTATTAATTATAACAATTGCTGTCAGTCACATTTTGCCAGACTAGTGATGCGACCTATGGGACTGACTGAGTGACTGAGACTCAATTGTTGAAAAGCGCATGTGCAAAGGGACAGACTGGCACCAGTAGGAGGAGCAACACACACACACACAAACACACATACACACAACAACGTAGCGAAATGCGAGCACATTCCAATGCTGTGATCTAGATATCGACAATGGATTGACATGTTTATCCATACTTCTAGAAACAACACACTGCCTTGCTAATCTTGCTGTAACTCAGGGATTTGCTGGGGGAAAAAAAAATCTTTTTAGTGCATAGATTGCTATAGCTGATCACGAGTTTCATTTCCTGACGTGGACAAATAGTCAATAGCAAACATTACTTTGCCTACAAGCACAAAACTGATCTGATTGCACAATAATTATGTAACAAGGAGATTCGCTGTAAAAATATATGTAAATGATAGTAATAATAATAATAATGCTAATGCACAGGTTTAACAGCTGTCAGTTTCAAATGTAAGATCCACTGTGTGAATGTAGGAAGCTGGGGGGGGGGGGTGAGCAAAGCCAGTCTACACAGCTCCACCACAGTTCATATCCAAATCTTACTGAAAAGAGCTACAATTACTTTGACAGTGAATTGATATTCGTCCTACAATGCAGGTCAGGGGCACGGGGGCAGGAGGAGCACACAAGTACAGGAGGGTCTAGAACAGAGACGTTCCAGCTACACTGGTGGATGAAGCCAAGGGCACAGGCTTAGCTTGAAAATTGGTAGGTACGCATGGGAGGGGTGGGATGTGTAGGAGGGAGTAAACCAGAGGTTACAATATGATTAATTTTGTCAACAAACTACGGTAGAGATCTGACGGGGGGCAACAATTAAAGCAACACATAACAGGGTCTTGGTTCCATTGTAAATGTTACTAAATGTGTTATATTCTGAATGGCGTTATGAAGACCAAGACCTAAAGGCTCAAACAAAACTCCTGGTCTACAGAGGTGTTGTTCTCCCCACCCAGCTGTATGGAGCAGAGTCATGGACCACCCACAGCAGGCACCTGAGAGCCATGGAACAATACCACCAAAGATCCTTACGAAAGCCTGAGGATCATCTGGAAGGACGGAGACACCAACATCAGCGTTCTGGAAGAAGCCAACATGACTAGCATCACCACCACAGTAATGCAGCACCAACTCCACTGGACGGGCCATGTCACCCACATGGCCAACACACGTCTCCTCAAACAGAGCCTGTACTCCCAGCTGAAGGAAGGTCAGTGACCTCCCGGCGGGCAAAACAAACGTTTCAAGGACAATATCAAGACCAGTCTGAAGAAATTAAACATCACATCGAGCAACTGGCAACACATTGCACTGGATAGGCGCTCCTGGAAGAAATCCGTGCAGGAAGGAGCTGCACGTCATGACATGGAACGCCACTGTGCCGCAGAGCAAAAGCAACAGCACCGCAAGGAGAGAGAGAAAAAGGCTCAACCACCACATCTTTCCCCTGACCACGCTGCACCAAACTATGTGGACTGCAGATCAGCATCTACAGCCATCTGAAGACCCAGAAGTAGACAACCCAACTGAGAGGACAGTCATACTCACTCTGAGTGACCGCCAGTGATTGCACAGGACCTAATCTAATCTATCAGATTTACTTACTTGTTGGAATTAATAATAGTGTACAATAATTACAAATTTGGAGGCATTAATGTTGGTGTGCTTCAAACATTTTCCTGTCCTTGCGAGAACATTTTAAACAACGTTCTTTACTCATAGCTTGAAAATAAAAATCACAAAAAATTCTTGTAAATGTATCTTGGAAAAAATATTACATAAGCGACACCTTCCTGATAATGACTTCTGTTCTCCGTAAAGTGGCATCATGTGTTCAAAGGTAGATGGGAGTTCATCAAAATTAAGTAAAAGTAGATGGGATCAAGGCGGCACAGTGGTGCCCTGATCCGGGCGCCTCACAGCAAGAAGGTCCTGGGTTCAAGCCCCGGGGTAGTCCAACCTTAGTGGGTCATCCTGGGTCATCCTCGGTGTGGAATTTTCATGTTCTCCCCGTGTTTGCGTGGGTTTCCTCTGGGTGCTCTGGTTTCCTCCCACAGTCTGAAGACATGTAGGTCAGGTGAATCGGCCGTACTAAATTGCCCCTAAGAATGAATGTGTGTGTGTGTGTGTGTGTTGGCCGGCCCTGTGATGGCCTGGCGGCCTGTCCAGGGTATCTGCCCCACCTGCCGTCCAATGACTGCTGGAATAGGCTCCAGCATCCCCGCGACCCTGAGAGCAGGATAAGCGGTTCAGATGATGGATGGATGGATAGATGGGGTCAGGCATGTTAAGTGGGTGTTTAGGAAAGCAGAGGACAGGGTTGACGGTGTCAAAAAGGATGGGTTTACTGAACAATATATGTATAAAAACATATACAAAAAAATGAAACTGAAGGGTGTCCGGGTGGCGTGGCGGTCTATTCCGTTGCCTACCAACACGGGGATCTCCGGTTCGAATCCCCGTGTTACCGCCAGCTTGGTCGGGCGTCCCTACAGACACAATTGGCCGTGTCTGTGGGTGGGAAGCCGAATGTGGGTATGTGTCCTGGTCGCTGCACCAGCGCCTCCTCTTTTCAGTCGGGGCACCTGTTCCGGGGGTGGGGGGGATAGCGTGATCCTCCCATGCGCTATGTCTCCCTGGTGAAACTCCTCACTGTCAGGTGAAAAGAAGCGGCTGGTGACTCCACATGTATCGGAGGAGACATGGTAGTCTGCAGCCCTCCCCGGATCGGCAGAGGTGGTAGAGCAGCTACCTGGAGGGCTCAGAGAGTGGGGTAATTGGCCAAGCACAATTCGGGGAAAAACTGAAAAAGGAGACCGACTTAAAAATTCAAAAAATAGAAAATACATAAAGAGCACTTGATAAGCAGCCTCAACATGGTACTATTTACACCAGGTTACTAAGTGCTCTCACTCAGCTGAGACACACAGCATAATACCTGTGTGCACTTTACTGAATCCCCACATATATACACCAAAACCATTCTGCCACTCCAACTCAGACTGCACCATTACTCTGTCACAGCACCGAGGGGTTTCTAATGAAATAAAGAAAATTTGAATAAACAGACAGGCTATTACCGGTACTTGGCCAAAACAACATAGAAAATATCCAGTTGCCACTGGTATGACTATACCTACATACAGGGTTCGACTGGGAACAAAATTTGGCCCTGGCCATTTTCGTCCGGACCGGCCCCCTTCCCCCCCCCAACATATGCACTTATGAGTTGTATAAAGCAATATGAGGTTGGCACCCCAACAACAGGTGTACTTACAGGGTTTCATAAAATAATGCAATAAATAGATTGACAAGAAATAGCCTAGAGGAAAAGCCGGCACCCCAGGAGGCGCACTTAGGATTTTAATCATTTGACAATGGGCAACCCAACTTTCGGCACACTTGTGCTACAATCCGTGACTTAAATAAAACACATGACATAATCACACGTCATGAATGCAGTCTATGATCACATGCGATGGTGTCATCACGAAACAAAATAGCCAAACTAAATTTCCACACAGGCTTTCCTTAATGTAGGCCTAGCCTAATGGCGATCTGGAAATGTGTCTGAAATTGGACGCTAATTAACAGCGCTCTTTTTATAGTCAATCATCTGGCATCGTGTTTGCGGCCGATCTGATGCAGTTCACACATCAGGCTAAACAGTCAGGATTTCATGCTACCGACACTATTTAAACGGGTTCATTCACTACTACTACCAGGCTGTGACAAGCGGCGTGCCTGCACCCTACTGGAGCGGATCCAGAGTGACTAATCAGCTGGCCCATAGTAATACTCTCACCTTGACAGCATTTAAAAAACAGCGTAGCACAGCGCAGTCAGTAGAGTAGCATAGCGTGTCCTACCTTAGGTAGTGATTAGACGTCTCATTAGTGACATCAGTATTTTTGAATAAATGTGTTAACTTAAAACTTGTGGCATCAGCCTTGAGTTTTTCTTTCTTTTTCCTCTCTGACCTTTTCCGCTCCACCTTTTTGCTTTTTAGGACCTTGATCCTTTCAGGTTAGCTTTACTTTTGAACTTATAACTTTTAGTTTGCACTCGTTCTCTCTTGATTTGATTATTCCCTGCTTGACCCCTGACATTACATGGACAGACGCATCCACTCGAAGGGGTGGGGGACGGATGGGGGTAGCGTTTCCTGCACCTGCCTTACAGTATAGGTAGTCTATTGACATTGGGACCGTGTATCTGCCAGTTAGATTGGCTGTTCCAACATCAAATGGGGGCCACGGCCAGCAGATCGATTTTTCCCCCCACATTGCTGGCCTTGCAGCCCACTAGTGGGCCAGCCCATCTGGCATTTGCCAGAGCTGCCAGATTGCCAGTCCGAGCCTGCCTACAGATGAATTTTACATTAGCTACATGGGCTCTAAATTGGGTCTAATTGTATTTACTGCACCTCCCATATCACAAACATGCATGAAATTGGTTTATCTAAGGGAGACCATCATACAAATCCGCATTTAGGTAAAAAAAAAAAACAAACAAAAAACTCATGGCATAGTTTGCTATGTTACCTAGCCAGCGTATATGCCCATATAGACAGGCCTATAGTTTACTCTGGATGAGAACGCAAGTGAAAGCTGTGTTGTTTTTTCGTTCTAACCTTTTTACAGTCAACAAGAAGACATAAAAAAGACAAACCAAGTCTTTCTCTTAGATTATAACCAAACTACTTACTCTCCATCCATCATCTGTCTCCACCAATAGTACACTGACTGAAGAGTCGGTGTTGAGTGACTCTGTTCATGCACAGTAAGCCTACCGACAGAGTGCGCTGAGCCAGATTGTATGGACCATTAACCCTCTCTGGCTGAGTGTGAAGCGTGCGACAGCGCCTAATGGAATGAATTTTTTTAAAAAAAACTGCACATTTTAGCCATGATTACAGGTCTAAATGATGGTAGGGATATTTCAGCTTTCCTGAACGTTGATAGGGGCACGCCCCTACCACCCCTACCTAAATCTAGGCCTGCGTCTGAAGCTACCATCCAGGGGGCAAATTTGAGTGCTAAAGCAGGGGTGAAAAGAGTAGAATGAATTGAGGTCAATGAGACTAATCCACAAGATCCCCTCTGTAAGAGATAATTTATTTATTGTGATTAGGAGAACATTACGAGATAGTGGATAACAGGATGCTCCTTTCTATGCTCATATTCATGAAATAGTGAACCATTCATTTTCCCCCCTCTGAGTATGCAAATATGATCATGTTTCATGACCACTGTCATGACAAGATGGTCAAGCTAGTCAGTACAGCCACTTGCAAGTACCAGCCGAACATCGACGATCTCGTATCTTTGGTAATCTGCAGGCTGCATAACCCTGATTTGGGACTCTGCTGGACATTTTACAATAGGACATTTCCTCCAGCAGAAGAAACTAGGTTACTTCAGTTGATGCAGCGTCGTCTCTATGGAACATCTCTGTCATATTGCTTGCTTACTATCTTTACTAGCCACTCACTAGTTGGCCAGCTGGCTAGTGCAAAATGGGAAACCATAAATACAGGACATTTTGTCCAGGATACATAAAGACAGTAAGTTTGGCTGTAAGGTTAGAATGTTCGCGATGGTTAAATTTAGGCAATGTTATGAATTTGGTGCGGTTAAGAGCCTGGCAATTATCTGGGGGCGGTTCGCAATGCGAAATGTGTTAAAATGCCTCATTACTGAGTTCCAACCAAAGCAGCCTGAGCCAGTAATTAACACTCATTAACAAGCTAACCAAACAATATTGTTTGACCTCATGCAAGTGCAAATGTTCTGAAAGTGGGATAATATCACAACCATCAACTGCGTGTTGCCGTATTATTGTGTACTCATGAAAAACATCAGGCCATATAGCAATGACAGTTATAGTCCAGGTACTTATAAATATTTGAAATAGACTGATGATCATTTTATAGCATTTAGCTCCATTCACTGTCACGTATTCTACTCTGTTTAGCAGATGCTCAGCACTGCCCCCGGTGCTCAAAGTACATACTGCACTCATGTTTCCTGTCTGACTGCAGTTAACTGCTGTGGTGTGGCTTTGGGTTCGCGCTATGGGAGTTCCCACATGTGGCATGCGGTCCGGCTCAACTAGGCTCTCTGAATTCTTCTTCTTTCTTTCTGTCATTTTTTTTCAATAATCTTTAACTTATTGTGGCATTTTTCCATTATTATTATTATAAAGGAAAAATGTAATCAGATCTATTTACCAAATGAGATTGTAGTTCTGTGTATACAATGTGTGACAATGCATAGGCAATTTAAGGCTATGCAAACAGATGTGTGGTAAAGAGGTAAAAGCAAAGCCATCAATGACGCCAGAATATAAAACTGGTGTTTTTATTAATAATTTGTTAGACAAAAATAGGCTAAGAAAACAGAACAACCAAAATATGAGCTTTTGTGTTAAAATCACATGTGGCATGGGCAGTGAGTGGAGGGTAAGGGGAGCAGAATGGGGTTGACCTGTTGTGCTAAATTTTGACTACCAACCATTTTAGGGTTGTTTAGTTTGCCACTAGTTTCTTTCCGTGGGCTGTCATTCAAATGAACGCTTAACATTGTCAAACAAATCCAAACATTCTGCGTATACTATACTGTTCTGTACACTGTATGTATACTGGTACGCTCCATCATGTTCATCCACCTCAGGCATGTATGTCAGTAACCTGCTAACATCTATTTCAGCATCTCTGATAGATTCTCTGCACCACTGCACTTTATCACCTCTTATTTCACCTGTTATATAATCAACCCTTGTGTATATATCTGAAGATTGTTGTGTTATAGTGTTGTTATTCTATGTTAAGTACACTGAGAGAGCCATGAAACCGGAGTCCAATTCCATGTAGTGCAAACCTACATGGCCGATAAACATGATTCTGATATTCTGGAAGTGTAGGGAACATTACAGCGATCTAAGTTTGCTACCATACTCAATCAATACACAGTGATGGTCACTCGCCTCCCTAATATACTGTATTTTGCAATTGGATTTGGACATATAGCTCAAAAATGGTGTTGGCCATTCCCGGAAGAAGGCTAAATAGGCTGCCAACTACGAGGGGCCCTCTACTGTAGACCATATTTTAACCTTTGTTTGCAAAAACACATGTAAAACACTTACACACATACTCACACATGGATGCATTCTCCTGCACACTGTACATATGCATAGAAAATAAACTTAAACAATTGAAGCATCTACACATACATATGGGAAACACCCACACAAGCACATGTGGAACAGCACACACATATTAATATAAAGGGTATATATGCTTTACATATGTATGAGCAAGTGTTGCACACATGCATGTTGAGTAATTGTCAATATCACTGGAAGGCAATTCATATCTGCAAGGTAGAATAGTTGTGAAAAAAAAGAAGCACATACTGCCGTCACGACATTCACATTAGTATGCAAACTACGCCACCACAAAACTATATTTCATCTGCTCCATAAGGAGCGCTCTACGAAAAGGCTGCCCGTTTTCAGGCATCTCAGGGTCCTATTGTACAAATGAACCATCACCTTATATTCAACGAAAGAAGATGAAATGGATGGGGAAGCGAAGATTATACACACAATATTGAAAGATACCCAGTTGTTTCCCAGCATTTCACATTTTGTTCTTTAAGAAGCGTTTGGCTCTGCAAAGCCAGTGTCATTCCACATAACTCCCACATAATAATTTACCACCTGATGTATAAAATTCACCCCAAGCAAAGAACGTGAACGAAACCAGTCAAGATGTAAAGGCAATCAACGGTTTGAAAATACAAAAGATAATGGTATATTGAAAAAGGCACCCAGAAATTGTGTGTGAAGAGAGACGAGGCGAGAGACAGAGGGGCAACAGGCAGAGGAGGGTGAACCAGCTTTTTTGGCTGGCAGCAGTCATCGACTGAAACTGGCGATTGGTCGCCGGTTTCATATGTGATCGGCGACCGCGCAAACAGTAGTGTGTCACTGTTACAACAGAGACCGGAAGAAGTGAAACACAAAGAAAATCTCTGTAGGGATCCTTTCCATAACGTTATCAGACTCTTATAATAACAATCTAAGTGAGGTTTTTGGTCATTTTCAAGTAAGTCATTCAAACTAGATATTGAGTCGTTCAAATGAGAGTCATTCAAATGAGACCCTCAAAAAATGTTCCCCTATGTCCTTCAGAGCTTCCCTGATAAAGACCACAAATCAGTTATTACCATTATGCTCATTTATACTGAACCACCATGCACATATTTGTTGTCCCAAGTGCGACCGCAGTATAAGACTGCGGTTGTGGATTCTGACCAGGGTGCTGCTATTGTGGCAAGTTTTCACATGTACTTTTAAGAGAGGAGGCAGAAGACAAGATCACAGAGGGCATCAGCAACAAAATAGAGAGACTGGCTGCGGTGGTTGGAGTGGGGGCGGGGGGGGGGGGGGCGTCTAGGTGATTTAAAATGGCAACCAGCAGGAGCAAGAGCCCACCTAGTTGCAGCAGTTAGAGCTGGATGGGATGGGGGCTGGGTAGCTAAAGGCAAAGGACAGGAATGAGATGGTCATCCACCCACAGCAGAGCCCTCTAGCTAACCCAGGATGATGAACCCGTTGCCTAGTTGGGAGATCCTGTGACCGAGGTAGATAGAGGCGAGGAGCATCTATGACTTTGTTTTCCATCACAGACCACAGACCAAGGCTCCAGTCCATGAGGAGTACAGAAATGCAATGAATTGGGTCTAGATTCCATCTGTTGCTTGGCTGGACATACTGTGGTGCTGCCATACTGTGGTCCTGCAGTGTGGAGTAAGCCAGGGACTTAGGTCATGGACCTGGACATAATCAAATGATGTCCAGCCCTAAGGTAGTATTGGTCGAGGAGCTATTCATTCCTTTAATCTAATGGAGAACAGATATTTTAGCTTGCAGCTTGGCAATCCTCTGGCTCATTTGGACACAGCTCATAAATCCCGAAGGAGTGCATGGTGGGGTAGCGGGCATGGTTTGTGCAATGTCACAACATGAACCCAGAAAATGGGCATGCTGCATTGGTCAGGCACTAGTAAGTTTGATTTGGCTTCCATTTGTAGTAAACAACCAGCTAGTAGTTGGTTTCTGCAGTAGTTCAAGCTCATACAATCTCCTCAAATAACGGCAATCCAAATAAATGCACACATGGAATGACTCAAGTAGTAAGAATAATGAATTCCAGGGGATCAATAAAACCACAAAATTGTTGAGAGTACTTTTAAGGGAACCAAAAACCTGAGTACAAATGTAAAAATAAATAGTATGTATCCTTAAGAAACTTACCAGTTAAAATTTGCCACATTTCTCTATAGCGATATTAAATCAACAAACAGGCTTGTCTGGTCAGTGAAAGCTTGTGTCATGATAAGAGGAAACCTTAAAGCTTTCCTATTTCTAAGACCACAGTGCTTTGTATTAAAGGACTTTGGGATGAATATTGATTAAACTGCACTTCCATGATGCAGGTTCACATTGATTTATAAAAGCAAATGGTTTCAGTACCAGTAAGGCCTAATGTCTAATGCTCTTAATAGTATGCCTTCTGTGAAGACATATGATGATAATATTAGTAATGGCTTGCTAACAGTGGCACCTGCAGAAACTGTTAAATGGGGTGGAAAAAGAAGGGCCAATGATATTTTGGCGGATGCACATAAATTGTTTTTCAAATGTGGAATATCTATCCATCCATCCATCCATCCATCCATCCATCCATCCATCCATCCATCCATTATCCAAACCGCTTATCCTGCTCTCAGGGCTGCGGGGATGCTGGAGCCTATTCCAGCAGTCATTGGGCGTCAGGCGGGGAGACATCCTGGACAGGCCGCCAGGCAATCACACAGGGCCGACACACACACACACACACACACACACACACACACACACACACACACACACACACACACACACACACACACACACACACACCTAGGGACAATTTAATATGGCCGATTCACCTGACCTACGTGTCTTTGGACTGTGGGAGGAAACCGGAGCACCCGAAGGAAACCCGAAACAGGGAGAACATGCAAACCTCACACAGAGGATGAACCGGGATGACCCCCAAGGTTGGACTACCCCCGGGCTCGAACCCAGGACCTTCTTGCTGTGAGGCGACCGCACTAACCGCTGCGCCAACCATGCCGCCATAAAAGGTGGAATCTATCGTTTACAATTCAGTAGCATGTATAGCTATGCAATCAGGAGGAGACAATTTAGGAAATCGATACAAATACCTACATGAAAATAAAAGAATAAAAATCCTATTAGAAGTCATAGAGAGCTGAAAATATTGTGCTCACTCTGTGTTTGCAGTCTTCCATGTAACTAACCAGCCTATTTCTTCTTCTTTTTTCTTTTAAGAAGGTGGGGTGACAACAGTGGTAGATTCTAGATCTCCCCTTGCTTGCAAAAGGGCTAGTTTATAAGCTCCAAACAGATGAGATATCTTGCTAGCTAAGCTAACACAGTAATTCACAGCTAACGAAACAATAACTCGCAAATTATCAGTATCAAGTTTTACTACCGACCAAGCATAACGGGTAAGCAAGAGCGTATGATAAGGTAGGGGGGCTTTCTGTGCTCGTGTGTGAGGGTATGGTGGTAGTGGTGGCGGGGGTTGTTTAACATCACAAACCCTGTGTGTCTGATGTGCAACAGGGACATGGCAGGCGATACGGCAGCAGGGGTCCAAAGAGGAACAAGGAGGGAGATGAGCTTATGTTAGACAGTTTTTCGCACCCCGTCTCCCCACCACCCCACTGAGACTTAGGCTTGTCACAGACCCCTGCTGTGCTGTCTGGGGGACCTGTTGTCTCACACAGAGGAGATGCCACTACTGCCGTTCATGTGTGGGTGTATGCACTTGAAGTGCCATTTTCTATCATTATCCAGGTATGCAAACATTAGCAGTGACAAGAAAAAAAAAATTATGAAATGTATTTTAAAATGGAATGCAGATTAAATCCCCGCAGTCCCGAATTGGATTAAGCGGCTACAGACAGTGGATGGATAGATGCAGATTAATGTGTCAGCTACCTTCTTCCATGGTGCGTGCTGTCATGGATTCACTGTCTGCTCCCTGGAACTCGTTGAAATATGGCCGTACTTTAATCTCATAGACGATGCCCTTCTTCAGACCTGAGAGAGTGATGTCCCTCTCTGAGGCGACCTTCAAGTCTTGTACTTGCCAGGGCCCTGGGGATGGCAGCCCTGAAGTCTGCCTATACAGAACACGGTAGCCCTGGATGAACTGGGATGGGTTCTCCACCTGAGGGAGTGAGTGAGAGAGGAGAAGAGAGAGAGGAAAGGGAAGCAGTGAGAGAGAAAAAGAGGCAGGGGTAGATGGAGACTAAACTTCTTTGAGCAATGACTTCATGGCCTCCATTCTTCAAGTCTGCCTCAGAGAAAGGAGCAGGGGAAATTTTGAAAAACTTTATGAAAGGAGTCCTATTTAAATGAACAAAGCAACAACGGACTTTAGAATGACTTGGCCCTGGGGGGCGTCCGGGTAGCGTAGCGGTCTATTCCATTGCCTACCAACATGGTGATCGCCGGTTTGAATCCCCGTGTTACCTCCGGCTTGGTCGGAAGTCCCTAGACACAATTGGCCATGTCTTAGACTTAGACTGCTTTTATTTGCCATTGCCTTATATACATGTCTCATACATACAAGGGAATTAAATTATGCTTCACAAGGACCTCAGTGCCACATAAAAACAAATAACACACAAATATAAAAACAAAAAGTGCATCAAAAACGAGAATTACTTCACGGACCTAAACATCACAAGCACACCTGACACGGACAGTGAGTAAGAAGGTCAAAAAGTCATTTTATGGAGGTCTAAGTGTTCAGGCTGTTGAGGAACCTCACAGCCTGAGGAATGAAACTGTTGCATGGTCTAGTGGAGGCAGCACGGATGCTCCGATACCTCCTGCCAGAGGGTAGGAGGGTGAAGTGGATGTGGGAAGGGTGGGTGGGGTTCTTCATGATGCTAAGAGCCTTCCGGGTGCACCGTGTGTCAAAGATGGCCTGGATGGATGGGGGAGCAGTTCCTATGATGTTTCCAGCTGTCTTTATTGTCCGCTGTAGGGATTTGTGGTCGGAGGCCTTGCAGCTTCCATGCCAGACAGTGATACAGCTGGTCAGAGTGCTCTCTATGGTGCCTCTGTAGAATATAATGAGGATGGGTGGGGGGAGACTCGCCTTCTTGGACAGTGCAGTGACGTGAGGACCAGGAGATGTCCTCTGTGATGTGAACTCCTAGGAACTTAACACTGCTGACTCTCTCCATGTCCATACCATTGATAGTCAGAGGGGTATAGTGGGCGCTGGCCTTTCTTAAGTCAATAATGACCTCCTTAGTTTTTCCTATATCTAGGGAGAGGTTGTTGTTTTTGCACATCGCTGCCAGTTGATCCACGTCCGCTCTGTATGATGATTCATCATTGTTGCTGATGAGATCTACCACTGTAGTATCATCAGCAAACTTTATAATGAGGTTGGAGGTGGATGATGCTGTGCAGTCGTGAGTCAGCAGGGTGAACAAGAGTGGATTGAGCACAAAGCCCTGTGAAGCGCCAGTGCTCAGTGTTTATGTTTATTTAGATCCCCATTAGATGTTACCCAAGGCAACAGCTACTCTTCCTGGAAGGTCCTGGAGGTGATCTTGCCAATTTGCACTGACTGTGGTCTCCCCACGAGGAAGTCCAGCACCCAGTTGCAGAGGGAGGTGTTAAGGCCCAGCTGGCTCAGCTTTTATGTATGATTGTGTTAAAAGCTGAGCTGAAGTCAGTGAACAGCATCCTCACATAGCTGCTCTTTCTCTCCAGGTGGGACGGGGCTGGATGAAGAGCAGAGGTTACGGCATCTTCTGTGGAGCAGTTAGTGCGGTATGCAAACTGGAGAGGGTCCAGAGTGGAGGGGACGCTGGACTTGATGTGCTTCATGACCAGCCTCTCAAAGCACTTCATGATGATGGGAGTCAGTGCAATGGGGCGGTCGTCACTGTGACAGGACACAGGGGCCTTCTTTGGCACTGGTATGATGGTGGTAGACTTGAAACACGTGGGGATGACTGCCTGGAACAGCGAGATGTTGAAAGATGTCAGCAAGGACATCTGCGGGTGGGAAGCCGGATGTGGGTATGTATCCTGGTCGCTGCAGTAGCGCATTCACTGGTTGGTCAGAGCGCCTGTTCAGAGGGGAGGGGGGAACTAGGGGGAACAGCATGATCCTCCCACCTGTAGCTATGTCCCCCTGGTGAAACTCCTCACTGTCAGGTGAAAAGTTGGTGACTCCCCCTTCCCGGAACGACAGAGGGGGGTGGAGCAGTGACCGGGACGGCTCAGAAGAGTGGGGTAATTGGCCAGGTACAATTGGGGGAGAAAAAGAGAGAAATATAAAAAAGAAAAGAATGACTTGGCCCTGAAACTGTGTAGTTAATTTTCTTTTTCCTGTTTTTATGGTCCAGATTTTTTTTTCTTCCTCCTTTTTTTTCTGGTCAGATATTTAGGCGGGTGTCAGACACAACAGAAATAACTCATTTTAATGGCTTGTTAACAGGAGAAGAAGCAAGAAAAAGCTTTTACAGGTGAAATAAAGCAGCTGTTTACCGTCAGCCTAGTCCAAATAAATCAATCAAACTCTCCCTTTGTCCCGCTCCTCCTCTCTCTCAGACACACATGCAGGCTGGCGCTCTCCCCCTCTCACTCAACCCTCAGTTTGCATTTCTTTAACAGAATGATTTGTGAATCTTAAAAGCCTTACGGAGGAGCGCTTGGCTCCGTTCTCCCTTACTTGAGACAGGATTTATGCTTCTAAAGCCGTGCATCTAAATAAATTGTCCTCCTCAATTTTCTCTAACCACAATGGTAAAACACCACCTTACGAGAGTAATCAAAATAATTTCTAATGTTGTGCTTGCTTTTTAGTAAGGCTTCCATACGTTTTAGTTTGGCAGCTTTTGAGATGGTGTGAATTGGCCTATACGTTTTCTGGTCACGACAGTGGATAGAGGTTTCAACATACTTGGTAAAAATGACAGTCATCAGCATAGCATCTTCTTCTCATTAAACTGTTCTCCTCTTGCAACAGCTGGCAGGTTCAAATGC
The DNA here is from genome assembly GCF_029633865.1 of Lampris incognitus. Classification (NCBI taxonomy): domain Eukaryota; kingdom Metazoa; phylum Chordata; class Actinopteri; order Lampriformes; family Lampridae; genus Lampris; species Lampris incognitus. Next base: position 14,820,556 of record NC_079218.1, read on the forward strand.
ACTTAATTTGAAGTTAAAGGGGAAGGAAGAGCTAGAAAGACTCCATATAAAACTATGATAATGACTTCCTGTGATGTGTTCCATATTAACATAATAGGTCAATGAGTTTGTTTGTGTATTTGTGAGTATGTGTATGTTTGTTGTGATACCACGAGACAAAAATAACATTTCTCAGATAAAAACTGACCGCAATTTCACTCTTAAATTGACATATGTAGCATATTATCATCAAGTCCGACATTAATCTTAAATTCCTGCATTACCTAAAATTACGTATTGCAGCTTATGGACCGCCAGCTGTCTTGGACTATGACTATGCACTCTTACTACTACCGCCGGACTTGTGGTATGATCTAATACCACTTTGTGCCAAGTATGACACCCCCCCCCCCCAATTTTTCTCCCCAATTGTATCTGGCCAATTACCCTATTCTTCCGAGCCACCCCGGTCACTGCTCCACCCCCTCTGCTGAACCGGGGAGGGCTGCAGACTACCACATGCCTCGTCTGATACATGTGGAGTCGACAGCCGCTTCTTTTCACCTGACAGTGAGGAGTTTCACCAGGGGGACGTAGCAGGATCCCACTACTATTCCCTCCAGTTCCCCGTCCCCCTCGGACAGGCGCCCCGACCGACCAGAGGAGGCGCTAGTGCAGCGACCAGGACACACACCCACATCCGGCTACCCACCCGCACACGGCCAATTGTGCCTGTAGGGATGCCCAACCAAGCCAGAGGTAACACTGGCGATCACCACGTTGATAGGCAACGGAATAGACCGCTACACCACCCAGATGCCTCCTGAAACATAATTTTGTTCAATTAACGTACACCTACGAAAATACAATAATTTTTGGCCACTTCGACCCTCAAAGATCCACTCAAAATGAAACAAAGTAGCCAGTGCTATTGTGCCAGCACTTTTCCCTGAGTCAGAAAAAAAGTGGTTTACCTGAGTTAACTATTATTGTTGTCATATATGTTGGTATCTGTGGTATAGGGCTTGTTCAAGCTTGTCTTGCAATATGTGCATGTTAGCTAGCTAGAGCAACTTCTCGTTTTCTTCAAACCCACTACCGCGTGCCTTCTTCTTTTGACATTTAACTGCCATGGCGAAGATGTGAATGGTGCATATGGTGCATAGCCTATGTGCCATTTCATTTTTTTCTCAGCAACTACAAAAGCATTTATGATTTGAATATGTGTGGATTTGCTATTTTCAGAAATACAGCAGAGAAGGAAAATACAAATAAGGACATTTGTTTGCATGTAAATCTTTAGGATAGTAGTTTAATGTCTTTTAAACCTCAAAGCTCAACTACTTGTTTGGATAAGAGCTGGCTGGAGAACTCACCTTCCAAGTGACCTGCACAGAAGTGGAGCTATGGACCACAGGGTTATGCATGCTGACCACAACATCGCCCAACTCTTTCTGCACCCGGCGATGGTCCACCCCCTGTGCTGTAGGACTAATGTCTGGGGGATCGTGAGGGGTAGGGATGTCCAGAAAAAGAAAATTATTCTCATTGCTAAGAATCCACCGTGGCAAACAGTTCAAAATCAATGAATATACAAAAAAAATATCCTCTATAGAAAGGAGAATCTACTCGTTTGTAATTAATAAATCCATAAGTTGTCTTCGTACCTTGAGTACGAACGGGTTCAGACATAGGACTGGGGTCCCCGAGACCTTGGGCATTGACTGCTCTTATGATGAACAGGTAGACAGTGTTTGGTCGCAGGTCTCTGATTGTAAACTGAGTAGTCTTAACGTGGTCTGCCATTGTCTGCCAGCTGTTGCTCACCGACTGACTGCAAGAACAACACAAATACAACATTTTAATGAGGTAAAATTTTTTCACTTAATTTGCAGCACTTCTCTTTCCAAAGGCAACGATACACTTTTCAATTATTTTGGACAGTGTAAGTTTGCAACTCTGCCAAAACACATTTAAATATTCCCTGCAACTAGGAAGTGTTATTGGCACATTAGTGTTCAAACAACTCCTTGGGCAATGTTGCCACTCATTGGTGTCTAAAAATTGCCCCTGCATGTCACTGCCCTAAGACTAAGCTGTCCTCTTTAATGTCAAAGTGAATGCCTAGCAAGGACATGTTTAATTTCTCAAGTGTCAATCACATTCTGCTTGAAGCTCAGTTGGTCTGGCTAATTACAAGTAAAATAATTGGAATTCAAACAGCTGCAAATCGAGTCCACGCTGCTCCCACAGACCAAATATATCTACCAACTGACGACTAATCACTTGATTCAAACAGCGGGTGCTTAAACCAAAACATGTTTCTGTGTTTATTTCTCATTCCAGACTAGTGGCTTTGAGGTTTTTTAAAAAAAAATTATATATATATATATATATATATATATATATATATATAAAACTGCTTGTAAACCTTTATGATCTGTATTTACTATTGCAAAATGAATATGCATTATAACAAGATTATTAAAGACATGCTTGCTGAACAGTTGGTGTACCTAGTGAAAGGTTTTGAAGAGCAATAGAAAATTACAAAATTGGAAGATTTCAAAAATGTCCAAAATAGTATCGTTCCATCAAGAGAGAGAAGAGGGAATGTTGGTACTAAGGGATTTGAGATATCATAATCCTTAATAGCACTACAGAAACGCTAATGGACTTAGTTTAGTGTCTTGTGCATGGATAAGATTGTTTTTCCCTTAGTTTAACCCCGTAAATCCTAAGCCTCAACGTGGCCGCCTGTGCATGTCCTGGTATGTGTAACCGTAAAACAGTGATACATTACACTATAATCAAGTGATTGGTGTCCTTTTTCTCTTAGCAGAAATTCAGCTTTTTAGATATGTCGGTTAATGAAGACCTCTATAAAATATTGTTGAGGAAATAGCGTATAAAAGAAGGCAAAACATAAAAATGGAAGTTAAATTTTAATACTTGTTCTGTTAGGAGTTACATTTAGGGGGAATTTATTGGCAAATTAAATTTTCATTAAGATAAAACGTTAGATTTAAAGCAAAGCTTTGAGTTTTAAGCATTTATACTCATGATTAACACCCCACTGAAGCCTCGAAATTCTTACAGATATACCGTGCCCAGCCTAAAGCCTATAATCTGTAAGGAGTGAAGGCTTGCTTGACTTCCCAGACACAAACATCCGTGTCTGATATTGCCATGAAAGTTTGGGGTCACTAAATGTAGCTGGAGGCCGTAGGTCACAGTCATACCCAAAGGCCTCAATGACATAGGACGACACTGGGGAACCGGCCTCTGGCCCCGCTTCCCATGACAGCGAGACACTGCTCCTGGTGACATCAGTGACCTGTGGCTTGGAGGGAGGCCCTGGGAGGGCACTGGCGTTGTGGGACATGAAGTCTGTGAGGTCACTGGATTCTGGGAGTCGTAAAAAATAAAACAGACAAAATGAACATATGCGAGGGGAAACCTATCAACGGGGAAAAAAATGTACATTATAAATCTGAATTATTTCTATCACAACAGACCTCTGACATCCAAGTAAGCGCTCCATGAGGTTTCCCCACTGGAGCTGGTGGCAACACAGGTGAACAACCCCGTGTCGGACAACTACAGAGGGAGGAAGGATACACAATGTGGCCGGTCACATTGATAAAGTTAGGATACTTGTATCGAGCATTTAGTATCATCAGCCCAACAGTTACAAAAGCTTTCATCTGCTCCTCTAGATCTCATAAAAACTGGGTTTCAATCCATTCTCTGTTGTTCTGTTTTAACAGCCTTTTAGCTTTGATCCCAGATGGCTTTTACAAGCTCTTACTTCAACCTTGGCTTTTGAAGGAGGTTGGCAACCAATAGTACAGTAAAAATGCATTAACCTCCGCTGGCCCGCATACGGCTTGAGAGGAAAAAGAGAGAGGGGTAGAAGGAAACATAGGAGCTGCCCAATAATATAAGGGTCCAGTTAAGAGCTTCGATTAATTTTCTTAATTGAATCCCTATCCCCTTTTCTCCCCCCCCCCGCTCCTATGACCACCATCATCATTATCAAAACGGACACGGGGAAAAGTTACATGACAATCTATATAACACCGGCCGTACCCAGGGAGCCGCTGCCAAATGGCTCTCTTAAGAGAGAGAGAGAGAGAAGAAAAGAGCACTTTGAGATTGCGATAGGGTGCCGTATATCGTGCGCGCTCCCCTTTATGCACCTCCCTCGTCCCTGTCCTTGAGCCTCTAAATGCTCCCTCTGGGGTTTGCGCTAAACGGCAGCCTTTAACGACTTGCAGAAATCAATAGTCTCAATTCATCTTTCAGAAGCGACCTAACCGTGCTTGTCCATCTGAATTACATTCACCTGACATGCTACCTCCTCCACATGCTGCAGGAGGTGTACACGTTGTGAAATCTAAACACACACACATGCACATCCACATTCACACACACACACACTCTGCCTATGTGTATGGTTCTCTTTATTGGTGCTACAATGAATAGAAGACTGGAAAAAGCAGAGGGGGGAGGGGGGAGATGGGGGGCAAACAAACATACAGAGAGTGTGGAAGAATAGGGAATCTAACAGTATGAGGATCAAATACATCATGCAATTTGGATGTGATTTGCAGGGCATTTATTGAATAATGTTGATTAGAACAATATCAAACATAGACAATCGTTAGCAGAATCAAAATAGGTTCTCTCCATTTTCTTTTCGTTTTAGTACCGGGGGACAAACCTACGAACAATGCTTATGACCTGGGGGTCCCCAGACCCCTGGAAACAACCACTGGTACACAGCCCTACATGTGGTGTGTGCTGTATTTAAAATATTTCTGTGTATGAGTATTGTCCTGTTATTTTACAGAGACCCACCTTGATGTTTTGGATCTGAAGACTGCCGTGTTCCATCAAGGACAGGCGAGGGTCTTTCCCCAGCAGACTGACCCCGTTTTTCAACCAGGTGATCGTAGGCTCCGGGTCCCCCGACACCTGACACCGAAGTAGGGCCACGCCTCCCACCGCTTGGGTCTGGTTAGAAGGGCCGTGGCGGATGATGGGCGGGGGCCGGTCCTTCAGGGCTGTGAATGACCATCAGGGGGCGGGGGCATTGTCATTGAAATTAGGTTTAGATATAATTCTATCCACTGCCGGTGTTGTAATTTGGATGCCAGGAGAACTCGCATGACCTTGTCACAAAGTTGGGGGGGAGAATTTGAAACCGAAGGCTTACGTTGTTTGGGTCGGTCAGCAGCGGATCCGTCGAGGGAAGCAGTACCTGCTTTTGTTAGCTTGATAATGAGGCAGCGTGTTCAAGGCACTGCATCACAGCCTTGAGCTCTAATTACTAGGTGTGGATTTGCGATGGCTCACCCGTGGCGCTAATTAACGTACCTTCTTTGCAATACCTTTCAACACATTCATGCGCCTCCCCCCTCTCTCATGCCCTCCTCTGACTCACAGCTGCATGTTCTCCTTTTCGCCAACTCTCACCCACACAAAACTAACTCTGATTTAACATGCCAGGCAGAACAATAATACATCTCTTTAATGGTCTTTAATGCATGTTATGTCATCCAGCTAGCAGCCTCTGCAGTGGGCGGCAATAATTTCTGGGGTGTTGAATCTCTCCAGGCCTTGAAACTCCCATCCACTTCTAATTTCCTCACCACTGCTCCCCCATTGTTATCACGCCTGTCTCCAGCACACGTGTTTACATCTTTTATCCCGCCTCCTCCAGCACATAGAGCAATGCAGCAGCTGACGCTGGATAGCTGAGAATTCAGTTATAGCCTGGGCATACCAGCGCAAACATGCCCAGATATGATGCAACACATACTAATTATGTTAATATATCGGTAATTATGTGCAAATACAGCCATCATGGACATCAGCTCCTATTATGCAGAAACACGCAATGGAGGCTGTCTGATGCACCAGGAATGTGAAGTGTTGGGAGTATGACACAGAACTGTGATGGCAAAGGTGAACGAATCCAAAAAATGTGATAAATAAGGTGATTGCATGAAGCCAAGAAGAGATTTCTCCCCTTCGCATTATTGTACCTCGTTAAACCTCACTAAACCTCCATCCATCTATGTGTACCGCCATTAGTTGACAACGCCGCTCCATCACTTCCTTCCTCTCCATGCAGAACATTTGCTACATACTGATCCGTCTCCTCTGAGTGGAAGGGCAAGAATCATTTTCCCAAAAAAAAAAAAAGTACAAAAAAACCCTAAATGGATCCTAATTTAATAATGTGCAGGAGGAAAAAAAAAGAAGAAGCAAGAAACTAATGGAAAGAAGGGTATAAACAGTTCCCGAGTGGTCATAGTGGAGCATTTTATGCTGACAGTGATGCTCTTTCAGAGAGATTTATAATGTGACTCTTCGTCAGGGAGAGTTTTCATTTGAAACTCTCCATCTTTCAGCCCGTTCTGCTTACCAGAGCCAGGTGATAATGAAAGGGATGAATACATTTGACTGATGAGCTTTCGTAATTATATTCAGGCACGTCTCTGCCAAGGTAATTGTGGGGCAGACAAATGTATTTTATGTTTTTTTTATTATTATTAAGGTCTGGCTGATGATGTATGTGTACCAGTTTCTGTGACTTTTTTAAACTTTGGTATGTAATATAATTCACAAATGTATAAAAATGCATCGGTGTGAATTGCAAACCGCTTGTTGCTGAAACGGTTTTTATTCAGCTACAAACTGAAAACCCTATGAGATATTATCACATGCTTTACATGGAAACATCATGCAGGGTTTGGTTCAGTAGACGTGTTTTTTCATGCGAATAAGCAGAGTAGTGTACTTCCAGACTAGGAAATGTTGGATACGTGATTGGCAGGTCTTTGGCAGAATATCTCCCAGTTCACATACATAATGTGCTTATAAGGATGTTACATCATAGTCAAGGCTCGGCGTTTTCGGTTTTTACCGATTTTCCCCGAAAAATACCCAGATTTTTTTTAAAAGGAGCAGATCGGTTTAAATTGATTTTCACCCGGATTTTATGTTTCCACGGATCCAAACGTTGTTCCTGTTCGTGTGAGGTTATGTAACAGTGCCCTCTTGTGGCGAGATTTGGTATGCCGGATGGCTTTGAAAAATAAAAACCGAAAACGCTGAGCCTTGATCATAATTCAAATTCAACGTGTTCAAACGTAATTTTGTGTATCACAGAAAGTTGAATCAGTTCATCTGGAAACGTTTATTCAGAGAAACGTTTCATCGCTCTTCTAAAGCCCGTTTCACACTGGCCAAAAAACCCGCTAACACCCGCCTTTGGTGGTCAGTGTAAAAGGGTACAACTGGCATTCACTCCCGGGTCAAATGACTCTGCTGCAGTAGACACGGGTATTTACCGGCTCCACCTCCGATCGGCACTGATGTAAACGCGACACCCGGGTGAACGCGCTAATTTGCGCGATGACGTAACGCCGTTGTCCGCGCGTCGTAAAATCGCGCCGGTAGCTGAGGAAAAACATCTATCGTTTGTGGGTACAGCGTCTTCCTTCAAGCAGCGCGCGAACATCGTTCAGTCTGCGTTGAGTTTGTGTGGTTTGAAAGAGAGACTGAAGTACAAGAAATAAAAAAGTAACGATAACCACCGTCTCTCTGGCTTCCATGCTGCTTTCTACTCTTTACATCCCTGTTTTCTGGCGCGTTCGTGACATCACGACGTCAAAGATGACGCCACAGAAAAAAAAAAAGAAAAAGAAAGGCAAACTCGTCTGCTGGCAGTCAGACCCGGGTCTGCTGGCACTGTCAATTGCCTATTTTTAGCGGGTTTACCTGCGTTTAAAAAAACCCCGCTTATGCACGCTAATTTTAGTGTAAAAAGGGCATATGTGACCCCTTCAGTCTAAACTGACTGCAGGTATCCCCACCCTTATAAACAATACAGTGGCATAACGACCAAAACCAATTATCAGTTTCATATGCAAATTACCATGACCATTAACTAGAGTTTCAATGGCCGTGTGTACTATTTGCACAGGATTGCAGAATAGTTGCAATCACAGCACGGTAAGATGGCGACAGATGTACTCTTAGCCCCCCCCCCCCAGTTCAGGGATGGTTGTTCCCTCTTCACATAGATGGCCTCTTTGACTCCCCGTTCAAACCAGTGTTCCTCCTTACCAAGGACGTGCACATCCTCACCCTTGAAAGAGTGGCCACTGGTCTGTAGATGGGTGTAGACTGTGGAGTCCTGGCCTAACACGTTAGCTCTCCAGTGTTGTGCCATCTTCATCGCCAGCATCTGTTTGGTTCCCCCAATGTACAAGTCACAGCACTTAACAGCGTACACCATATTGCTCTGTTTGTGCCGGGGGGGGACCTGATCCTTGGGGTGGACCAATTTCTGGCGCATTGTGTTTTGGGGTTCAGCAGCAAATGAGATGCGATGTTTGGAAAATACGTTTCTAAACTGTTCCGAAACTCCGGCCACATACAGCATCACCACGTCCAGATGAACTGATTCAACTTTCTGGGATTTGCTTCACTGGATTATTGAGCATGCATAAAGACATAATTCTTTGTACTTTGGCTCTGGTAGGTCACCTGGGAAATTTTTGCCAGCCTTGGTGTAATGTTTTCAAGAGCATATTACAAAAGCTGTGTGTGTGTGTGTTCAGCATATAATGTAAGTAATGGGTCCGGCCTCACCGTCTGCTACCTCAAGCTGAGCCTTGGCCAAGATGCTCCCTGCCACAGTGAGGGCCTGGCAAGTGTAATATCCTGCGTCAGAGCGCTGCACTGACGTGATGGTCAGCTCACCGTTCACAGACACAGACACACGGCTGTCTCCTTGTGCTGGCTGATTTGGGAACAAAAGATCCTGGAGAGAGAGAGAGAGAGAGAGAGAAGGAGTGGATAAAGGAGAGTAAGTGATATGAAATTGCTTACTGGTATGGCTACTCAGTGGTACCCCAAGTAGGGGTTGTAGCCTTACTGAATTTACTTATTGATTGATAATAGCGAATGTGGAAGAAGTACAGTAATTTGCTCACAGAGTGAAAGGTCTGGTGTGACAACCTTAAGAAGGCGTCACGGAAATGAGTCATAATTATTATCAGTCATACCCCCCCTCACACACACACACACCAAACTAACTCCAAGCACAAACTAGAAATACTGCCTTGCAGTTGGTTGTATGCCTCCGCCAACCAGTCAAGTTACGGTTTACATCCATGTCTGTCCAGACTCATGTAATATTTGTGGTGAAGACTTTGTAGGAATTTGTTAAAAGGTATCAAGTTGGGTGTCCAGGTAGTGTAGCAGTCTAGTCCGTTGCCTACCAACACGGGGATCGCTGGCTCGAATCCCCGTGTTACCTCCGGCTTGGTCGGGCGTCCCTACAGACACAATTGGCTGTGTTTGCGGGTGGGAAGCCAGATGTGGGTATGTGTCCTGGTCGCTGCACTAGCGCATCCTCTGATTGGTCGGGGTGCCTGTTTGGGAGGGAGGGGGAACTGGGGAGAATAGGGTGATCCTCCCACGTGCTACGTCCCCCTGGCAAAACTCCTCACTGTCAGGTGAAAAGAAGCGGCTGGTGACTCCACATGTATCGGAGGAGGCATGTGGTAGTCTGCAGCCCTCCTCGGATAGGCAGAGGGGGGTGGAGCAGCAACCGGGACGACTTGGAAGAGTGGGGTAATTGGCCGGATACAAAACCTGTGAGCTTGTGGTGGACTACCAGAGGAACAGGAAACCCCCTGTCCTGGCTGTCCTCCAGGGAGGAGTGAAGAGGGTGGATGAATGGCCAGAAAAGTGTTTTTGCAGAACATTATGATGTCACAGTGAAGTTGACCTTTGACCTTTTGGATACAAAATGTCATCATCATTTTATCCTTAGTCATTTGTGTGAAACTTTGTCATAATTACGTGGCCAAAAACATGTTTTGTGAGGTCACAGTGACCTTGACCTTTGACCACCAAAATCTAATCAGTTCATCCTTGAGTCCAAGGGGACGTTTGTGCCAAATTTGAAGAAATTCTCTCATGGGAGATATCCATTCACGAGAATGGGGTGGGCGGACGGATGTATGGACGAACGTACGGGCGCCTCTGACCACGGCTGTCGCCGGCGCGGAGGCATAAAAACTGATGGGCAGGCAAGGTCATTAGCCTACTCTCATTATGCCTAATGACACTAATGCAGCATATATACATATTATTTCATTTGAAGTGGATCGTGTAGATTGATGATTGATGACCACTCCATTAGCGGTCTATGGCACAAAACCACGTTCTACTGCCCCCCCACCCGACTCACACTGTTTACTTATTCATTGACCATCGTTCATAACTCAATTACCATAATGACAGAAAAAAGGATATTCTGAGTCCTGAAGAAGTTATCTCAGCATGACAACACAAACACAGACGACTATTAGAAAAGCCCTGACAGATACAGAGACACACATATGATTATTTAAATGTTTTCACCTGGCCGCCCTCTCGCTGCCAGAAGACAGTAGGCTGAGGTTTGCCCTTGGTCTCACAAGGAAAAATGGCTGTTCGGCCCTGAGCCACGATCTGGTCACGTGGTCGAACCACAAACTGCGGTGCCTCTGGGGTTAAAAGTTAAAAAGATACAACAACAGAGCAGGAACAGATGTACACAGAGTTCTGTAGGTGTGCAAAAAAAACAAAAAAACAAAACAAAAAAAGGCCACTGCAACTAGCCAACTATCTTTTAAGCTAATACGTTCATGCATTTGGTGAAGGTATATTCATTGAAATCCCATTACTTGAATATGCAGACTACCCAAGCCATTCATTCATTTTCTTGCAAATCTGAATGAATGAGGCCATTTAGTGTGCCTCAACACGCATTCTCCAATCAGGTCCCTGACCTCAGCACATTAAGCGTGTCTGGACCACCATGTTAAAGGAATGGAGTTGAAACAACCGCTGTTGCAACACACAACTGCCGCGGAGGGCAAGGTGGATTCTAAGGATATAGGTATGTTCAACAGGAGTGAAATGAATAAGCGTATTGAATGCTACGGTAGTAGTGCGCGTCGCCCATGCTTGTGTGCATGTTTGTGGTATAAGGAACAGAGTGAACAATGCATGCATGGGATCAGCTCTTACTTACCAACAGGGCGAGCTGGTGACAGAACAATGATGAGGGTGAGATAAAGTTCACAACACAGAGCAGAGCAGGGAGGAGGAGAGGAGAGGAATAGAACAGGGGGACAGAAAAAAAAAGAAATGAAAATCAGAGATGAATGATGCGGTGTTGTGTTTTCATCCATGAGGTTAAAGGAGAGGACAGTGAGGCTCAGTTGCCATAGCAGGTTATGGCATGGGTTTCAAGGATGGGTCGTCACCGTTGCTATGGTGAAGGGAGAAGTAACCTGTGGCAGTAATCAGTGTTCGGTAGACCTATGTGTAACACTGTACTTCCATCACAGTTAATAACACATCCACCGTTTTTGAGCTGTCTGGACATCAACGCTGTGTCAGTTGATTGTAAACTGGTTGAATGAAGCGACCCTTTGACCAGTGCAAGTCCAGAAAACATTTAGCGGGCATTCTTGACAAGTGGGCTGGGGCATATAACAAAAGCTATAGAGCATCTCAAAAAACTCAGGCGTGGCGGTCTATTCCAGTGCCTAACAACAACGGGGATCGCCGGTTCGAATCCCCGTGTTACCTCCGGCTTGGTTGGGCATCCCTACAGACACAATTGGCCATGTCTGCGGGTGGGAAGCCGGATGTGGGTATGTGTCCTGTTCGCTGCACTAACGCCTCCTCTGGTTGGTCGAGGCGCCTGTTCCGGGGGGGGGGGATAGCGTGATCCTCCCACACGCCACATCCCCCTGATGAAACTCCTCACTGTCAGGTGAAAAGAAGCGGCTGGCGATGCCATATGTATCGGAGGAGGCATGTGGTAGTCTGCAGCCCTCCCCGGGTCAGTAGAGGAGGTGGAGCAGTGACCAGGGTGGCTCGGAAGAGTGGGGTAATTGGCCGGATCCAATTGGGGAGAAAAAGGGGGGGGGGACTCCATCACACAAATTTAGTCATTTGCTTTGAGGAAAAACTGAAGTTAAATTAAATTCTTTCACCGACCTTTATTACAGTTTATACATTATCATTAATAGTAGAAGCTGTAGTAATCATGAGCTATGTGAACGCAAACCCAATAATGTTGTTGCCACTATTTTCCTCTTCACCATTTGTTGCAATATTTTGGGCTCAGACTAGTTTAATGTAACAGACTTAAAAAAAAGCTCCGCCACTTTAAGTGGATACATTTTACATTTTTTGAAATGTTGTTTACTTTTTAAACTGATTTATTTTACTGATTATCTTTGTCAAAGCAACAAATAGCAGAACGTCTTACAAAAGGATTGTTGCATCAGTGGCCAGTTAAGATTGGTTATGCACAGGTTTCTATCAACCTGCAAATTCCCACCTTTCCAACACTTTCACTTAGCCCACACATTTTCTACAGGAAGTGCACTTTATAGTTACTTTTCTTAATTAGTGTCATGTCTCTAAAACACAAGTTGTAAAGCATCACAAATGTTCTTTGTAGCTCGTCCTTGGGTGTTATAAGTGTGTTATTTCTGGGTTCCAGGTGAAGCGTTACCGACTTATCCACTGGCACCACATCAAAAGTGGTGTTGGCACACACTCTGACGACAAAAATGTTGTTCGAGCATTAAAACAAATCATTAACTTTTCCAATGAAGTCATTCATTTTTTATCCCTTCCCTTTTACATCCCTCTGTCTGTAACGCAGCGCTCTCTCACAACCCCAGTGCAGTGCTAGGAATTCTGGTTAAGAGGTAGTGTGAGTGGGCTGGATAAATGATTGAAAACCCCCCCCTCCCCCCAGAGAAGCCATAATGCTGCACAGACTGGTTAGGCTCTGGTCAGGTTGTTCATATCTGAAGCTTAACTGGAGATCTGAGCGAATTATTCACACGGGGTCCCATATGCACGAGGAGCTGAACCCAGCTATGAGCTTCAAGTACGGCAACGGTAATGTTTGTCATCAAGGCCTGAATATCCTAAAGGACTGATTTGGCATTTTAAAATAAACTCATGGATGGGTACTCTAGCTTTGCCATTAGCCGCTCACTGACATTCAGCATCCCGTAAACCCACCTCTGATTGTCAGGTAGGCGGAGGCCTCGACCTTCCCCACGCGGTTCTCTGCGATGCAAGTGAAGGTTCCCTGGTCACTTGCAGACGCCTTCTTTATCCTGAGCAGAGAGTCCTCTTTGTCGTATCTGATGTCGTACCTGACCGCAGAGATGGACGCTAGAGTCAAGTCGGGCTTACTCTTGTCAGCATTGACGTTCATTTGACAGACATCTTATTAAAGCTGAAATGTCTCATTTAGGTTTGCTGGAAATAGAAAGCGGTGATGATTATACATATAAAAAATGTTTATGAAAAGAAAAACGTGATTAGGGGCGGATGAGTAAACTTGCACAATAACTTAGAGGGGATCTTGAATAAAGCTTGTGTCCTTTTTGACAGGAAAAAAAAAGAAAGAAAGATATGCTATCTGAAGCAATTACGGCTCCCTGCTGCACACACTTTAGTACAGACGTAGAAAAAAAGGGGGCAATTACGCTGGGATGAAGGCATGGAAAAATAAAAGGTGCTTTCAGCTGGAACCCTGACTGTTCCTACTATTTCAATATTTATAAAGACGAACCACCCACTGTGGTGTGGTGTGTGTGGTATGCAACACGAGTTCACGTGTGCATGTGTGTGCCGTATGTGTTTGGGTTTATGTGTGAAGGAGAGCATAAAAGAGAAAGCATAAGAGAGTGAGACAGAGGAAGAGGGACTTCCAGACAGACTGAAAGAAAGGGAGTGGCTGAGCCTGACAAACTGAATTTGATGAATGAGCTGAGCAGTAAGAAATGACTAATTCATAGAGATGTACCACGCATCAGTGTGTATCTGCCAGAGCAGCATACTGTAAGACACTAGTGCGGTAGCGCCAGTAAAAGAACCATCTCGGCTACCAGAGGCATAGAGCAGGGCTCTTCCTCTCAGGAGTCTCTTCTGATGCGAGACGTGGGGTTATTGTGAGCCCCCCCCCCCCCAGGTCAGCCATACTGATTTAGAGATGGGGAAACAAGACGGGCAGGGAAATGGCGCGAGAAAAGTTCCCAATAAAACCAAAGTTGCAAAACGTATAGGTGGAATATCGATGGGGCCTGTGGGGTCTGTCTCTGTCCAGAGCCTGGTGAAGACTCCAGTCACGGTACATCCCTGACCCAGTTACAGACTTCCCTGGAGGCGGGCGGGTTAAAGAAAAGAATGAAAGACAGGGAAGGAAGGAAGTGAGGTGAGGAAGAACTGAAAGTAGGACACATTTCTGAAGTCAAGGGGTACTGAGGGAGAGGGCAACTCAGACACACAGACCACTAAAGGGAGAAACAGGCAATACTACTGCATTAAACCTCGCTTTACCATCGTTTGTTTGAGGGAGCTCCCCGCTGCTGAAAGTAGTAGTAGTAGTAGTAATCTGAGGATATAGTATGTCAACTGTTTTCAAGAACATTGAGACAAAGATAAGGACATTTGATTAATTATTAGCAAAATAAATATGATTGCCCAAGCATTAGCCAAAAGGGTAATAACATTCTCAAGACTACTACTACTACTACCTTGTGCTGCTCCTGTTAGGGGTCACCACAATGTTTCATCCGTTTCCATCGCTTCCTGTCCTCTGCATCTTCCTCTGTCATGCCAGCCACCTGCATGTCCTCCATCACCATATCCATAAACCTCCTCTTTGGCCTTCCTCTTTTCCGCTTGCCTGGCAGCTCCATATTCAGCATCCTTCTCCCAATATACCCAGCATCTCTCCTCCACACATGTCCAAACCATCTCAATCTTGCCTCTCTTGCTTTGTCTCCAAACCGTCCAACCTTAAGCTGTCCCTCTTATATACTCATTCCTAATCCTGTCCTTCTTCATCACTCCCAGTGAAAATCTTAGCATCTTCAACTCTGCCACCTCCAGGTCCTCCTCCTGTCTATTTGTCAGTGCCGCCATCTCCAAACCATATAACATAGCTGGTCTCACAACCAGCGTGTAAACCTTCTCTTTAACTCTTGCTGGTACCCTTCTGTCACAAATTACTCCGGACACTCTTCTCCACCCACTCCACCCGGCCTGCACTCTCTTCTTCCCCTCCCTTCCACACTCCCTGTTACTTTGAACAGCTGACCCCAAGTATTTAAGCTCATCCATCTTCGTCACCTCTACTCCTTGCATCCTCACCATTCTGCTGTCCTCCCTCTCATTCAGGCATATGTATTCTGTTCTTGCTCCTACCGGCTTTTCATTCCTCTTCTCTCCAGTGCATACCTTCACCTCTCCATAGTCTCCTCACCTGCTCCCTACTCTCGCTACAGATCACAATGTCATCCGCGAACATCATAGTCCATGAAGACTCCTGCCTGATCTTGTCTGTCAACCTGTCCATCACCATTGCAAACAAGAAAGGGCTCAGAGCCGATCCTTGATGTAATCCCACCTCCATTTTGAACCCATCGGTCATTCCAACCACACACCTCACCACTGTCACACTTCCCTCATACATATCCTGCACCACTCCTACATACTTCTCTGCCACGCCGACTTCCTCATACAATACCACACCTCCTCTCTCGGCACCCTGTCATATGCTTTCTCTAAATCCACAAAGACACAATATAACTCCTTCTGGCCTTCTCTATACTTCTCCATCAACATTCTCGAAGCGAACATCACATCTGTGGTGCTCTTTTGTGGCATGAAACCATACTGCCGCTCGCTAATCGTCACCTCTCCTCTTAACCTAGCTTCTATTACTCTTTCCCATATCTTCATGCTGTGGCTGATCAACTTTATATACCTCTGTAGTTACTACAGTTCTGCACATCGCCCTTATTCTTGAAAATCGGTACCAGTATACTTCTTCTCCACTCCCCAGGCATCCTTTCACTTTCCAAGATTGTGTTAAACAATCTAGTTAAAAACTCCATTGCCATCTCTCCTAAACATCTCCATGCCTCCACAGGTATGTCATCAGGACCAACTGCCTTTCCACTCTTCATCCTCTTTACAGCTGCTCACTTCCTGATTCACTATCCCCGCATCATCCAACCTTCTCTCGCTCTCATTTTCTTCATTCATCAGCCCTTCAAAAAACTGCTTCCTCCTTCTCAATACACTCTTCTCGCTTGTCAGCACATTTCCATCTCTATCCTTGATCGCCCTAACCTGCTGCACATCCTTCCCAGCTTGGTCCCTCTGTCTAGCCAATCGGTACAAGTCCTTTTCTCCTTCTTTAGTGTCCATCTTCATACAACTCGCCATACGCATTTTCCTTTGCCACCTCTCTCTTCATTTTATGCCGCATCTCCTTGTACTCTCGTCTACTTTCTTCATCTCTCTGACTATCCCACTTCTTCTTTGCCAGCCTCTTCCTCTGTATACTTTCCTGTAATTCCTTATTCCACCACCGAGTCTCCTTGTCTTCCTTCCTCTGTCCAGATGAAACACCAAGTACCTTCCTAGCTGTCTCCCTCACTATTTCGGCAGTAGTTGCCCAGCCATCCGGAGACTCTTCACTACCACCCCAGAGACTGCCTTAGCTTCTCCCTGAACTCCACCCAAAAGTCTTCCTTCTTCAACTTCCATTTGATCCTTGGCTCTGCCTTCACTCGCTTCCTCTTCCTGATCTCCAAATTCATCCGACAGACCACCATCCGATGCTGCCTAGTTGCATTCTCCCATGTCACCACCTTGCAGTCTCCAATCCCTTCAGATCATGCCTCCTGCATAAGATATAGTCCACCTGTGTGCACCTTCTTCCATATACATCACCCTGTGTTCCTCCCTCTTCTTGAAATATTTATTCACCACAGCCATTTCCATCCTTTTCACAAAATCCACCATCTGTCCTTCCACATTCTTCTCTTTGAAACCATACCTACCCATCCCCTCTTCATCACCTCCGTTCCCTTCAACAACATGCCCACTGAAGTCCGATCCAATTACTACTCTGGAGAGTGTACCCAAGGAGGACCTTGGGTACACTCTCCACCACTCCATCCAACTCACTCCAGAATTCTTCCATCACATTCTCATGATTAAAAGGTCATATCAGATTTACAATGCCCTACAATGAATATTGACATTTCCTGACATGATTATAATGCTGCTTAAATGTGCTTATGATTCTTCTTGAGACCCTTTGATACATTTACGAGACACAGTGAATAAGGTATTACTCATAAAAGTTAAAATTAGAAAAAACCTGCAAAGTGCTAACATAATTTCCTCTTATGGTTGTATTGTGGTGCTGAAAAGCATATTCTGTCTAATCAGGACCTGGAAATGAGATTCTCTGGATGATAAATATTGTGTAGCACTGTGACCGAACTCTTTCTGAAACAACACATACAAAGCTTGTCTGTTATAGATTGGGAATCATTAGTCTTTTTTTTTAGCAAATCATTTCAGCTTCAGTGTCCATTCACAAGCACTGCTGCATTATTAGTCTCACTCACACACACACACACACACACACACACACACACGCACACACACAACTTCTCACCTGCCACGGGGCACATCCACATCCTCCTTTTTCCAGCGAAGTGTAGGCGGTGGGTCACCATGGACCTGACATCTGAACTCTACACTCTCCTCTACCAAGACCACCTGGTTCACAGGCCGTTGCACAAACACTGGTCTTTCTAGATGTTGACAACAGAAAAGCCATTGATAATAATCAGCCTCAAGGCATAGTGGCTAGTCTGTATTGGTCATAAATAATAACCTTGAAACATTTTTATCAAATCTGTGTATGTTTTTTTTAGCAGGCTGGAAATGTATTACAGTCTCCTCACCGAACACGGAGAGCTGTGCTGTCTCACTTTCTCTCTCCCCCACCATGTTGATCGCCACACACGCATACATTCCTACATCACTCTTCTTGGTATTGGAGATGGTCAGCTTCCCTCCTCGAACCTGGTAAAAATCATACAACTGCAAGTGATCCATTGCCGTGTGCTCGCTTATTCAAAGTGATTTCAATGGCGAGTGCTTCATGGATAAATATGAGTTATCTTGAGTTAGCAGGTTTGAGTGTGTGAGCTGAGATATCCTGTGACATCAGTCGGGGGGGCTGAGGAACTCACAATGATTCTGTCGTCTTTGTTGAGGTCCAGTCGGATCTTGTCTTTCCTCCAGTAGGTGGTGGGTTCAGGATGCCCGCGTGGAGGCTGGCACTCAAGGCTGGCAGTCTCTCCGACCGCCACCACCGCGTCCTGAGGGTTCTGTCGGAAGTCATCACGTAACACTGAGACAGAGAGAGAAGAGAGAAACCATTTAGGTTTAAGTATCTATTATGGTACAGTAACTTCATTTTTAACAGCTGGGTTTGCTGTAAGACTGAGGTGAGAGTAGCCAGAAAACACTGTTACAAGTGAAACTTTACTTTTTATCTTTAAAAATGACAGCTCCTCATCCCAGGATACAACTTTGGGTTGGAAGTAAAGTGAAGTATAGTGAAGTGTGTATAGGCTAGATTTAAAAAAAAAATCATTACAGTCTATTGAAGGGTACTGTGTAGTTTATTACCCATTTATTTATTCTTAGCTTTTTGTAAGATTCTGTTATTAAGGTCTAGGCAGTAGTGTACTGTGGGGTTTCAGTAACAAGCTGCGCCCGCCCCCCCCCCCCCCCCGGCGCATGCATGCATGCATGCACGCGCGCACACACACACACACACACACACACACACACACACACACACACACACTTCTCATATGGGTGCAGATACAGCCAACACAGCCGCATACAAAATACACTCTCACGCACTAAATGCACCACTGGATCAACACCAGCAAGGCAGCTGATCTTCAAAAACCACAACGCACACCACTGTGCACTGTAGCAGCTATTGCAGCATCACCACCAGATCTTTGTCACTCAGCAACCACATGCGCGCCACATGGCACGAAAACAAAAACGACCGGAAGAGTGCGCTCAGTAGGGTGCAGAGCTCAGCCAGGCGTATCTCCCCTCCTCCGGCGCTCGGACTTGGCGACAAACCACCCTTTTGCCCCCTACCGGGAGAAGGGGCCCTTACTAAACGACTTCAGATGTGTTTAACCGTCGCGGTTTTCACGATATAAAACGAATGTTGGCGAATGACTTTCATGCATTATAAAAGCAATAAAACGGCAAGAAAACAAACACGGCCACGGGGATTGTTTTATTGAAGCTACCGAGGTAATTTCCAGCTGTGACTGTGATTAATCCTACTCTTGAAATTGCATTTTCATAGCAAGAGTTTTAACATTGGAGTCTGGCACGTCCGCGTCTAATCCTCCTAATGGTGTCAGACAAACATGGCGGGGAGGTGATACACTGAACTGTTGTTGGTTCATCCAGTGTTCCTCCGGTTCTCCAGTGCTGAGACCAGCAGTGAATCATCTGCTAAATCTGATCCGACGTCTCGCTTACTTTCAATACTCACACCCGGATACATGACGGACGGCCACTACCCGAGCCAAGTCGACCGTGCGCATGCGTGCAGCGACAGCCGGTCGCGCGAGCGAGTGAATGAAGAGAGGGAGCGGCAACAGCGAGAACAAATGTTTTCCGGTGGTTTTTAATCACCGCAACGATGAGAGGTTCTTCATCAACAAGTCATCTGTGCACAAAAAAATAATTTAGGCTGATCGGTCCAGTAGTTTGCGAGATTAGCCGCGGACAGACACGCGACCAAACGCATACCGTCTGGCGGAGATGACGGACAAGCTTCCACAGTTGATGTGGAAACTTGCTCACCGGTCACGCGCGCAACTTCAACAAATTATAGCCACAATGTCATCAGTGCGCCGCCTTCAATTAAAAAAAAAAACACTGCAACGCGCACGGATAAACTCGCTAGCCCTTGACTAACGAGTCGGATCCTTTAGTCGACTGGCTAACGTCGCCCGTGGTGGGGGAGACCCGGGTTCGCGTCCCGGCTGCGGCGGTTCCCGTACTGCCCCCGAATTGGTGTCAGAAGTGGGACGGTGAGGCCATCGGACACGCGCCTCCGATGACACGCTAGTCGACTGGCTAACGTCGCCCGTGGTGCGGGAGACCCGGGTTCGCGTCCCGGTT
Organism: Lampris incognitus; assembly: GCF_029633865.1. Lineage (NCBI taxonomy): Eukaryota > Metazoa > Chordata > Actinopteri > Lampriformes > Lampridae > Lampris > Lampris incognitus. The sequence continues at coordinate 14,840,692 of NC_079218.1, forward strand.
GCGGAGGTTCTCGGATTGCCCCCCCGAATTCGCAACAATACCAACCTGGAGTGAATTCCCACCTCACTTGGGGAAACTCGATTTGATATTGATATCAAAATTGATAAAGTAATGTAAACTACTAATAAGACACGTTAGCCCCTAGCTAACGGGTCCGACCCTTTAGCTGAGCGGTTAGTGATGTTGCTTTGTGGTGCAGTTATACCTCGTTAGAATCCCGCACCGGGCAAGAAAATAACCGGTTACAGTAATTTAGTCGCTTTGGGAGAACGTGTAAAAAAATGCAGACAATCCTCCCAGATTCGCAAAAAAACACAAAAAAAAAACAAAAAAAAAACAAGCAGATCAGCAACAAACTCGTCAGTAGCTGTGAAAGCGGCGGCCATTGCCGCTTAGTTGGCTCAAGCTCAAAGTTGATGACGACACCGGGGCTAGCACCGACACATCGCAGGGCGTTCGTCACTGCACATCAAAATTTGATTGGCTGATGATACGGTCACTCAACGTTGTAATCAGTTTGCAGCTTCGGGCTTCAACGAAAGGCTAGCAATACCACTCGTGCTGGCCCAGGGAGCTGTGAGGAGTTTACATGAAAGAAATCCCTGCTCAGCTCCAGCAGAAAACAAGTAATTGAATTCAGACACATTTCAGGCACAATTCAATTTAACACGAAAATCAAATTATAAATTTGATTTTGACAGGGCCAGCAGAGAAGGCCCCGATGGCCCTGACAGCCCACTCTTGGGTCTAGGTGTTGTCATTCATCCATGGGAGACTTATTAATCCTTTATTTATTTATTTATTTGTTTTTGTTAAAAGGAGCAAAAACATTGAGAACACTCGGTAAGGTGCGATTAACACCATAAGCTCTTCAATACTGAGCTGAGGCACATGGATAATACTGTAAGTGGTTGGCATTAAGGCATGTACTGTACCATGTACTACACAGAGGACAGGAGAGGATGGGCTGTTACAAGGTTAAAAAAAGAAAAGGGACAAAATCCAACACAGAAATGGAAAACGAAATATGTGGGTAGCTGAATCAGGAATAGCTCGAAGATAATATACCATGTTGGTGACATTTATAAAGTCCATAACCTCGTTTAAAAACACATTGACAGGCAGCTAGCTAATGCTGTCATCGGTGGCATCCCAAATTTGAGCTCAGACAATTGCTTAAAAGGCGTCTGCAGCAACCAGCTTCAGAAATAGTGGATCTGTGGCATCACCGAGACAAAAAATATCTTTGAAAATGATTTTGATGCCGAGATAAGATGAGCCTTTGCATCTTAAAAAACCTTAACTTAGCTCTGTTTTGAACATTAATCCTTCGCCTTGTATATCATCAATCATGATGTTGTAAATAAAGAATAAAAACAACGGGTTGTGTCATTTCAAATTTCATTTTGGAGTAATCAGTGATTGATGTGCAATGGAGTGATGCCATATAAGAACTCTCTACTTGTTTGGAGGCCATTTTAAATAGTGCCGAAATGACCCGTTGGTTATTTTTGAATCGTCATCTCCATACCAGCTGATAAAATTACCGTAAAAAAAATCACCAAATACCGTGAGATAAAACGAGAACATCATTCTTTGAAATAGACTGCAAACATCTTAATGATGTGAATTTAAATGAACTGACTTCTTATTCTGTTCGTCTTAATCCTCACTACAACATTTTGTGGCTCTGCTGATTGATTGTAGGATGAGTTCCATCTCTAAGAGCCCTTGAGGAAGAAGGGAAGCCAAGGAGGAACTAAATGCCCCTTGGCTCAGCTGTCAATCAAATCCACTTTGTGGCGGAGTCAACGAGTCTCAGCCAAATCCACTATATGTACATAGGCAGTCTGTGGATGAAGACCAAAGCCTTGGCTGGCTGTCAAAAGGCAGTAAAAACTCTTGAGTCCTTCCCACGCAGGTGAGTTTCTGTCCTCATAGCCCCCCCCCGCCTCCATCCTCCTCCCGCTCTGTCACATCATACACACCCATAAAACTGCAACGCTTGTCCCCAGAGACTGTGACACCCAGTCGGCGGCATACGAGAGCTCAGTGTGTAATGCAGAAAGCACAGGAGTTATGGCTTACTCAAGAAACACGGCGATAACACAAATAAGGAGTATGTTGCAGAAAGACAAGCCATGTGGATGTGGATGTAATTTGATCAAGTGAATTCCCAAGGTTTTCCTCAAATGTCTGTTGCTATGACTTCCCCTCACAGAGTTGTTGCCCCCCCCCCCCCAACACTGCTGTGGTATGAGCTGTTTGTTGCTGCAGGTGTTGCGTGTGTATGTGTAGGGGTGGGGTGTTTGATCCGGTGGCCACATATGTGGAGCCACCCCCCCACCCCCCATGAAGGCAGCACCCATATGTAGACTGTTGTCTGGGTGTAATTACTTCAGATGGCAGGGCCCTAACCATCGCCTAACACTGTCTGATTGAGTATTGCTCAATTATTCCAACAGGCTGTGTGGAGGGTTCACTCATTCACCACTTTCATTTCTCAAATCAGAGAGGGAACGGTTTGGAAATGGGCTCCAGTCCACGGCACAATGGGTGGTAAAATATATGTGACAATGTGGAAGTATCTGAATACAAATGACCAGAGAGGGAGTCATTATTGGATCAACAGCAGAGGGGAGGTTGTTTTGCGGGGGAATATTACACTTCTTCCTTTTTTTTTCTATCTTGTCTTTTTTCTTCTTCTTCATATTCCTGCCTGGTTACCTTACAGGATTGAACAGCTCTCTCCATCTGAGGCTATTCTTCTAACAGAAAACTAATTTAATTTCACCACTCAAGAGCGCTGCCAAGTCCAGGAAGTTCACGTCTGAGATTCTTTTCAACACCCCCGATGATCGTCGCGAGGCTCCCAAGCTTCGCAGAACGATTCCAAAACAGATAATCAAATCCAGTTGGCAACAGACACAGGGACTTAGAGCGGCCTGTATCCACGCCAATGACGTGCCAAAACCCCAGCCGAGGTCTGCAAAGATGATTCGTTTGTTTTATTTTCTGGTCCATGTCGTGTCTCTTATATTTATTCAGCATGCTCGCGTCTTGCCGTCTCTTTTTCGGCATGCGGGACAGTATCGCTGAGACTTACCTCGTGGAGCCAGAGCCGGGAAGACAAGTAAGACGGCTTTCTGCTCTTGCTTTGCAAGTGGACACGAGATTATAATTATACACCAAGTGACAGTGCAAACTGACGACCGAGTGAGACTATGAAAGATGGAGAAAATGTTCACGCTTATCAACATTACAACAATGTACCCCACAACCACATGTGATGAAAAAGGAAGTGGTACCCCCCTCGCCCCTCCTCCTCCGGTGAATCCTAGAGGCTGGAAAGCAACATGGATGGGGAGAGGATGCTAACTCTCGTGCGATGAAGAATATTTTTCTAATCTAATTTATGTTTGTTAAATGTTTACTCAATTTGTTAATGCCACGTTAGGCAGACAAGTGGTGACTTAATCACAGTTTAATCAACAAAGGCGTTTTCACTTCATTCTGACCCTTTGCTCGTAATGTCAATCAAATTACACTCTGTATCACTCATTGTGTAATCGCTGACTGTATAAGTATTTCGAATAAAATAGCATGAATGCAAGAGGGGGGGTGAGGGAAAGAGGGGGGAGAGAGAGCAAGAGAGCGAGACAGAGACAGAGGGAGGGAGAGAGCGAGAGAGAGCGAGACAGAGAAAGGGAGAGGGGGAGAGCAAGATAGAGTGAGGGGGAGGGGATGAGGGAGAGAGAGGGAGAGAGTGAGGGGGAGATGGAAAGAGAATGAGAGGGGAAGAGAGAGAGAGTCTGTGAGCGAGAGCGAGAGAGGGAAAATGCAAAATGGAGAAAGAGCAGAGAAGGCATATGTGCTACTTGGGGGAATAAGATGGATTAGATCCCTTCACTGCTTGTAAACCCACCAAAATGAGACAAAAGGTCTTCCTCCTCTTCGGAGACCGAAGAAGTCACTTAGATGAGCGAGGAAACGTTTCTCTCAACAAACCTCGTGTCCAGATGAGCTGATTCAACTTCCTGTGAGACAAAACGTGTTTTTACACACAGATCCTGAGGACCGAGGACTCGCCTTCACGCCGGCTTTGTTCTTTCACACCGAGCCAAACAGGCGGCATAATCGCGCCCCGGCGTGTGACTTTACCCAGCATGCCGGCGGTCCGGAAGCAGAGGCGTCACGATCGTGTAACACAACAGCGCCAGCTGTCCGTTTAACACAGCAGTAGATCCGGTCCTGCGTCTACCTCCGCTGCCGGTTTATTGCCGGGACATCACTGCCCTCCGTTTCATCTTCACACCTTTTATGCAGAGCGGCGAGGCGGCTTAGTGGCGCAACGTTCCCGCCTTGAAAAGGCGGTGTAAAACGCCAATAGACTGACACAAGAACGACTGAGGTGTTGTGGCGGCATAAATAGTAACAACAATACACAAGAAAGTTGCCTACCAACACAGGGATCTCCGGTTCAAATCCCCACGTTACCTCCAGCTTGGTCGGGCGTCTCTACAGACACAATTGGCCGTGTCTGCGGGTGGGAAGCCGGATGTGGGTATGTGTCCTGGTCGCTGCACTAGCGCCTCCTCTGGTCAGTCGGGGCGCCTGCTCAGGGGGGAGGGGGAACAGCGTGATCCTCCCGCGTGCTACGTCCCCCTGGAGAAACTCCTCACTGTCAGGTGAAAAGAAGTGGCTGGCGACTCCACATGTATGGGAGGAGGCATGTGGTGTAGTCTGCAGCCCTCCCCGGATCGGCAGAGGGGGTGGAGCAGAGACCGGGATGGCTCGGAAGAGTGGGGCAATTGGCCAGGTACAATTGGGGAGTAAAAGGGGAAACCCCCCCCCAAAAAAAAACACGCAGGAAAAAATGAAATACTGTATACAAGCAGAGAGAAAATGACGGTGAAAGAAATTAAAATAAAATGCTGCTTTGCAAGCCGCCGTGTGAAACGGGGGGTTTTGTTTGTGTTTTGAGATTATGAACATACACTCGCCACAACCACAACTCTCCCAAGCCGACTAAAACCTCTGCCCAAGTCTCCAGGCTTCACAGCATATCCCACATTCTCCCGAATGACGGACTTGTGATTTATGGATCGTGGAACCGAGTGTGACGCCCCGCGCTGGCAGTAAGGGAACTACAGCGGCGGAGCCGAGGCTCGCGGTTAGTGATCCCGTGTCAGAAAGTGCACGCCCAACAGCCGTCTGATTCCATACGACAGGGGTCCGCTGTGGCGGTCCGCAATCTGCTCAAGACTCTTTGTGAAGAAGAGGAGCCTGTAGGGGCGTGTCACCTTCTCTACAGCAGTCAAGGGTTGTCCCATTTCTGTCACATGTATAAAACATACCCCCCACCCCCCGCGTACTACACACACACACCCCCCCACACAGGCAAACGCACACACAAAAAGTCCAGAAAACGGCTGCCCCGTCGTTATATCACAAACTTTGCTGATGACCACGGCGTATCATCCCTGTTTAGAACAGAGACGGAAAGCAAGACAGATATGCCGACGCACAAACGAGGGGTGGGGGGGGGTGGAGGAGGAGAGGGGAGCTATTTGCATTGGGGGGAATTTTTTTTGAATAAATAAACAACTTAACATGTCTGTGCCCTAAAAAAGTCATCAGCAATCAGTCAGGACTGAGATCAGCGCGATGAGGAGCGTTTACACAGTGTCCCCCGGGGGCCAGGAGCCCAGAACAGACACACACACACACACACACACACACACACACACACACACACACACACACACACACACACACACACACACACACACACTATCTATTAGAACTGCCCTCACAACAACATGCAGGACACAACATCAGCAGATTGAAATCCGCTTCCACAGAGAGGGTAGAGGGTACGGCGCCCAGCATACAATAAGATCTTTTCGTCGTCAGCATTAAGGTTAGGGCGAGAGAGCCCAGGGCTACTGACAGAGAAGAGGAGGAAATAATAACAATGTAAGGTCGTATGCAGATAAAGAACCACTCCTTAAAAACCCCTTAGACTGGGGCCAGTTGCCATTTGAGAAAATCTGATGTCTTTGAATGTTGTAATTAATTTTCTGTGTGTGTGTGTGTATATATGTGTGTGTGTGTGTGTGTTTCTACTGAAAAATGACTATTAAGAGAAGGCAACAAAATTTCCCATTCCAATCTGTATTATTATTCCTATTATTCCAATCTGTATTACCCCCCCCCCCCGTGTCCAAACTGCTTTGGGGCGGGGGGGGGTATTATTTAGGTGTATGCTCTACCTGTGTGTTGTAGAGAGACCAATGTTGATGAACTGGTGTGACTTTTGATTTCCAAAGTCAGTAGGAAACCTCACATACATGCAGGGAGATTTCCATATGTAAAGAAGATAAATAATTATTTAAATTATGAATACAGCCACGTCCACACAGTGCTAATTCTAGTTCTAAATCTATAACTGATTCTATCCTCCGGGATGGGGGGGGGGGCAGTGGATGATACTGAATATCATTGATATCGAATTAGACATCAATTTTGATGGAAAAACTGCTCTTTTACTAAATATTTGACGATGAGTAAAATACAACTTATTCCTTCAGCAGACATCGTGACGCGTGCTCAATAACCCAGGTAAGAAGACAGTAGGCGTCGCTGTGAAACCACAGACTTAGACCGAGCCATGGTAATGACCTTTACTTTGGCCCCAGAACTTATCTTCTGCCTTTCTCTACAGGGCAGCTATCACTGTATGCTGATGACACATGTTGGCAAAACCCCGTCTCCGTGAGCTTTTGGCACACTAATTGACACCGCGGGGTCAAAAACAAATCCGTCCTGTATTCCTTGGGTTTGCAGAGTTCCAGTCTGCCACCATAAAGGGTTAACCTGGGCGCCCATAACACTGTCACGTTTAATTAGCCTCCATTCTCTTGTCATGTAATGTAAATTGAAGTTGGAAATGGCAGAGGAGGTTCTCCCTCCCCCCATCCCCTCGTCCTTCACTTGCAACCCCCCTCCAGTTACAGTAACAGCGGAGACCACACGTTCACATCTATAATTAATTACTCCTTGTCTCCACGCATTCCTTCACTGCATCACGTCCCCTGTGCTCATAGTGTAACATACAGCAAGTGGCCATGAAACACGGCCATTTAACTTATTTGCTTGGATATTTTAGTTGGGTGCAAATTCTGACGGGTTTAATATATGCTGTGTTCACACAGGAGGGAGCCTCTCATTAGGAACGTCAACCATCCTGTTCCCCACTCCGACTGGGCTCTGCAGCCTAAAGGGTTGGTGTCCCCCCCCCCCTTTTTCGCCCCTGTTGAAGCCATCCCAGTCACTGCTCCACCCCCTCTACCAAGCTGGGGGGGGGGCTGCAGACTACCACATGCCTCCTCCGATACATGTGGAGTCGCCAGCCGCTTCTTTTCACCTGACAGTGAGGAGTTTCACCAGGGGGACGTAGCGCATTGGAGGATCACGCTATTCCCCCCAGTTCCTCCTCCCCCCTGAACAGGTGCCCCGACCAACCACAGGAGGCGCTAGTGCAGCGACCAGGGCACACATCCACAACCGGTTTCCCACCCGCAGACACAGCCATTCGTATCTGTAGGGACGCCCAACCAAGCCGGAGGTAACTCGGGGATTCAAACCAGCGATGTCCATGTTGGTGGGCAACGGTATAGACCACCACACCACCCGGACGCCCCTAGTTTAGTGCAAATTTTGACGACTTATATATATACACATATATATATATATATATATATATATATACACACACACACACACACACACACACACACACACATCGCCATCCATCCATTATCTGAACTGCTTATCCTGCTCTCAGGGTTGCGGGGATGTTGGAACCTATCCAGCAGTCATTGGGCGGCAGGTGGGGAGACACAGGGCCAACACACACACACACACACACACACACACACGCACACGCACACACACACATTAATACTTAGGGACAATTTAGTACGGCCAATTCACCTGACCTGCATGTGTTTGGACTGTGGGAGGAAACCGGAGCCCCCGGAGGAAACCCACCCAGACACGGGGAGAACATGCAAACTCCACACAGAGGACGACCCGGGATGACCCCCAAGGCTGGACTACCCCGGGGCTTGAACCCAGAGCCTTGTGGCTGTGAGGCGACCATGCTAACCGTGCCACCGTGCCGTGTGTGTATACATATATGTGTGTGTGTGTGTGTGTGTGTGTGTTCACACTGCTGGAGGGAGCATCTCATTAGGAATGTCAGCCATCCGCTTTCACACTTTCACACCCGCACTGGGCTCTACAGCCTAGAGGGCTGCTGCTCCTACATCTACATCCACCACCCTTCACTGCAGGTGTCCTCAGTGAACAAAAGAAAATCCAAAAGTCAAAAAAGGATGCCGAGGTTACGCGTGTCAAAAGCCACGGACACCTTGAAACCTTGCAGCAATATTGTGGAGATGCACAGCATCCGCCTGCGAGCGAGTCGGGGATTGCGATCTAGCCTTTTATCCGCCGTATTTCACGGGAGCTGTGGTCACCCGGGGAGAGACGGCTTTCCTATAAGCGTTGGATGAGTCTCCCCTCGCCCGGCGCCGGCTCAAAACCGAAATGAAAGAAAGTCCGCGTTGAAAAATAATGACTGCTGGTTTGTTTTCCTTTAATCTCACCTCGGCAAGCTGAGCAAGGTTTAATTACGACACAGCTTTCTAATGTTTGGTATATAAGACGGGGGGAGTGGCCGTTGGTAAAGATGGGAGCCTCTGCTTTATGAGTCTGCCTGCATACCTCAGGGAAACAGACGCCATCCAGCCATCCCAGATTTACACTCTGCACTCCGGCAGGGATGAACGTATATACAGTGGCTTGCAAAAGTATTCATACCCCTTGAACTTTTCCACATTTTGTCACGTTACGACCACAAACATAAATATATATATTGGAATTTTATGTGAAAGACCAACACAAAGTTGCACACAATTGTGAAGTACAAAGAAAATGATACATGATTTTAAATTTTTTTTACAAATGAAAAACTGAAAAGTGCGGTGTGCAAAAGTATTCAGCCCCCTTTTCTCTGAGTGCAACCAATTGCCTTCAGAAGTTGCCTGATGATTGCTGAATGATCGAATGTTGACCTAATGACAAAATAGAGTCAACCTGTGTGTAATCTAATCTCAGTACAAATACAGCTGTTCTGTGACGGCCTCAGAGGTCTGTTAAGAGAATATCGGGGAGCAAACAGAATCATGGAGTCCAAGACAGGTCAGGGATAAAGTTGTGGAGAAGTTTAAAGCAGGGTTAGGCTATAAAAAGATTTCCCAAGCTTTGAACATCTCACGGAGCACTGTTCAATCCATCATCCGGAAATGGAAAGAGTATGGCACAACTGCAAACCTACCAAGACACGGCCGTCCACCTAAACTTACAGGCTGAACAAGGAGAGCACTGATCAGAGATGCAGCCAAGAGGCCCATGGTGACTCTGGACGAACTGCAGAGATCCACAGCTCAGGTGGGGGGATCTGTCCACAGGACAACTATTGGTCCTGCACTGCACAAATCTGGTCTTTATGGAAGAGCGGCAAGAAGAAAGCCATTGTTAAAAGAAAACCATAAGAAGTCCCGTTTGCAGTTTGCCAGAAGCCATGTGGGGGACACAGCAAACATGTGGAAGAAGGTGCTCTGGTCAGATGAGACCAAAATTGAACTTTTTGGCCTAAATGCAAAACGCTATGTGTGGCGGAAAACTAACACTGCACATCACTCTGAACACACCATCATCCCCACTGTCAAACATAGTGGTGGCAGCATCATGCTCTGGGGGTGCTTCTCTTCAGCAGGGACAGGGAAGATGGTCAGAGTTGATGGGAAGATGGATGGAGCCAAATACAGGGCAATCTTGGAAGAAAACCTGTTGGAGTCTGCAAAAGACTTGAGACTGGGGCGGAGGTTCACCTTCCAGCAGGACAACGACCCTAAACATAAAGCCCGGGCTACAATGGACTGGTTTAAAACAAAATATATTCATGTGTTAGAATGGCCCAGTCAAAGTCCAGACCTAAATCCAACTGAGAATCTGTGGCAAGATCTGAAAACTGCCATTCACAAACGTGCTCCATCTAATCTGACTGAGCTTGAGCTGTTTTGCAAAGAAGAATGGGCAAAAATTTCAGTCTGTAGATGTGCAAAGCTGGTAGAGACATACCCCAAAAGACTTGCAGCTGTAATTGCGGCAAAAGGCGGTTCCACAAAGTATTGACTCAGGGGGGCTGAATACTTTTGCACACCGCATTTTTCAGCTTTTTATTTGTAAAAAGAATTTAAAATCATGTATAATGTTCTTTGTTCTTCACAATTGTGTGCCACTTTGTGTTGGTCTTTCACATAAAATTCCAATAAAATATATTTATGTTTGTGGTGGAAACGTGACAAAATGTGGAAAAGTTCAAGGGGTATGAATACTTTTGCAAGCCACTGTATGTATATGTTTATGTATATGAGACTATAGTGCATATAGTGGAGCTGTATCACCCCCCCACCCCCCCCACTGGTGTGGCGATGGGTTTTAAATGGCGTGGAGCGATACCAGAGAGTTGCAGGGAAAGCCTCGCATCATCTGTGCTTCTGAATCCTCCGGCCTGATCAAACACATCTAGTGGTGGCCAACAGAGCAGCGGACCTGGGCTCCGTTCACCACAATATTATGATTGTGATACCGTCATGATATTATCCCTGCACGGGTACGCGCAGATGCTCCACCACGCGTGAATGCTTGGCTAGCACACAGATGTTTACGCATGTGTTTTGACGTATACTTAAAGCTATAAATACCAATATTGTGTGCCATCACATCGGTTCATGATGCTTATCCCTATTATTGTGTTGGTTTGATAGTACCTTTTTGAACTTTGTGCCTTTAAAAGAATACATGTGCACGGATAGATGTTCAAATATGCATGTGCAGAGTACAGGGGGTTGATCTGACCTATAGGAAACGCCGGTAAGGGGGGGGGTTGTATGCATAAACACATGCATGCATCCAGGCAAGGTGGCGATGGGAAGGAGTGGCTACGTTCTCCCTGTAGATAGAGTAGTACACAGCAACCCTAAAGGCATGTGGCTGAGAATGGGGGAGCCAGGTGTACCTCTAACCCCCACCCCCTTCCTCATTCCCCAACCGAGCTGTTTACCAGATTACTCATCCCAAATCTCTGTTAATCACATCGGCACACACCCTCTGGTGAGCTCAAGGCCACCCTCCACGGATACCGAATGGCAGGGTTGGCGGCGGAGCAGCAGTTGGGTGGCTGTCACCGTTGGGGGTCTAAAATCTGCGGGGCCATGAGACTGACCTACCGCTTTCAAACGACACAAAGGAGCACCCATTCCCTCCCCCGGCGCCTTTGGCTCTGCCACTCCGCATGGCGCATCTGAGCAGATTAAAACGGCCCATCAATCAGGGGAGACTGTGGTGCCACTTCAGAAAATGACATTAATTCTTTATGTGCGACAGCGCCGTCGACAGACTGGCATGGGAAATCAGTCAAACCCGTCCCATAATCACCCATCACAAGGTGATCAGAGAACCCTCTGAGAGAGGACACTGCTCTCTGATTGAGCTCGCGCGCACGCATATTCATGTACGTGCAATTACAGAGGTGAAAGCAAACACAACCGCTTGCATAAAATTCTGCATAAACATGCTTGCACGCAATCAAACAGCCATTACAGCTCAGTCCCCCCGTCACTCGTGTTAGCAGACACGTGGATTTCAAGTTTTATCATTCCTCCGTGCGGGCTCTGTCGTTCTCCCTCTCCGTTTTTCTACCCCGATTTATCTTTTCCTGCGTGCCGCCACGTCTCTTTCAGCAGCTCTGGAATGGCACGGGCGAATCCCAAGGCCGTGGCTTCATCCAACTCCACCCGCAATCCTGTTTATCGCACATATACCTCTGCGTAAGTCTTTCTCCCGACCATCGCTCTCCTCCTATAATCTTTCTGTCACTGCCTTCATAATCTACCCCGCCCCATCTCCACTGCGCTATCTCCCCGAGTCCCTCTCCATCGCTTCATCCTTCTTACAGAAAAGAAAATGCATGCAAAATATGCTTGACAATGCGGCTCGGGGTTGTTGCAGAGCCTCGTCTCTGTCGGAGGAAACCGTGGAGGAAGAATTCAAATATAGCGGTTCATTGCGAGCAGGCGGCGTAAGGCACGTTAGTGTCAAAATAACTGTAAATATAGTATAACGCGGCTAATCCCAGCACAGCTGTTAGCATTAGGTCCTCTAATCCTGGTCCAGATCAGTGATCCACTCACACTGGCTCGGGGACAGATGAGTGTCAGCCGCCAGACATCCAAGTGGGTTAAAGGGAGCAGACTGGTCTGATGTTCACTATTTAAACATTATAATCTGTGGATCTGCGGGGGTCCTGGAAGGCAGCACTTCACAGCAAAGGCTTTATACACCAGTGTACGACGGAAGTGTATTACAGACGCAATGTCCCAGACCGTCAGTCACCAGTCAACGACAGCCAGCAGGAGTCACATAACCAGCAGTAATGAGAGTTTAATTTGAAGTCAATTCATAGTTATTTCATGTCAAGTTCACATTCTGCTTTCTTTCGATAGATTTTTCCTCTACTTATATGCTTCACAGTTGAAACTTTGCCGGTGTGAAGAGGTCAATGAGGTCCAAGAGTAAACGTATACACAAAAGAATAGTCTCTCAGAAGGAGTAAACCAGTGTGTACACGAGGCTTCACAACAGAAGGTATCTAGAATGATCACGCTATTGCTATTGCGGTTACATAAGCATGGGATTAATGGTCATATATCTGAGTCTCCCTCTGCTGCACGTGGCAAATGTGGAGAGCTAGTTGTGAGGTATCACAGAGAAAGCATGCACAAACACAGTCATTTGCTCCATTTGCGTAGTATTGTGGCGCGGTGGTTAGCGCTGCCGCCTCACAGCAAGAAGGTCCTGGGTTCAAACCCCAGGGTTGTCCAACCTTGGGGGGGGGGGTAATCCCCAGGTCCTTTCTGTGTGGCGTTTGCATGTTCTACCTGTGTCTGCATGGGTTTTCTCCGGGTTCTCAAGTTTCCCCCACCATCAAAAAGACATGCATGTTAGGGTTAATACTCCTGTCTGTGCCCCTGACCGAGGCATGGCAAGACGAACTGGAGTTGGTCCCCGGGCGCTGCCCTCTGCTCCTAGCTACACAGCTAGGATGGGTTAAACGCAGAGGAAGAATTTTTCCACGGGGATCAATAAAGTAATAATAATAAAAAAATAAATTTAAAAAAAATCCCATGTATTAATACAAGTTATCCATACGCTCTGCACACAGAGAAGAATCCATTCTAGTTCCTATTCTATTCTATAGGCTATTTTCTTTTGGTTATATCTAATTTCATCCAAATGTGTTCATACCAAATCTGTCATCGCTCTCACCACCTGTCAGTCTGGCTCCTCTGTGATATGATGCGTTTGATGAGAGAATTCTCCCCATCCAAGGGGCGAGGAGAAAAACACAACGAGGGAACGGTTATTTCCCCGTGGGCAATGTAATAACCCTTTATATCATGGTAAAATGACTGCTGTGACAGGCTGACTCTGCAGTTTGCAGTGCTGCTGACACACTGGAGCCAGCCCGGACTCACTCTATCTGCATACGATGCCATGTGCCAAGCCCGGTTGTCTGTGGTACGATCAACTACTGAGAGAGGCAAGAAAGCATCTGTGTGATATATCAGTGGACAGAGAGGTCAAACGTGTTAGACATGCAATGCGTGACTGACAGATGCAAGCATGGACGTGGATGCCAACCCATATACTCTCCGTGCACAGCTTTAAGGAAAATGACAGCTCCTTTTCCATTTTCTGCTGGGTAGGGAAAAAAAAATACAACACTTGCTCAAATATTCGCGTGGAACCACACAAAATAGAGCACACGTGGGAGTTTGCTTAAGCTAAGGGGTGCCACTTTTTAAATAACATATCCTGAATGACTCAATTTTCAGATTAGATTTTTGGATGGTGACGCAAATTCATGCTACCATCAAATCATGTATTGGTGCCACTAACGGAATATTTTAATGGTAATCTTTAGCCGCTAAAAAAAAAAAAGTCTGAATCCCCTCTGATCCTAATCCATTACAGCACTCATGCAACAATACTGCCCATCTCTCTGTCTGTAAGCTTAATGACAGGCGCAATGAATAAAAAAAAGTGAGAGAAAGGAAAAAAAGAAAAGAAAAGGGGGTCGCTGCTTTTACCAAACAGAGCAGTTAGTAAAAGCCTAGCTATAGAGGCTTACTCCACTTCCTATGCACGTTAACTAATCAAATTAAGTAACAAATGAACATTTTTCACCTCACTTTTTATGTCAATAGACGTTTTTGCCCTAAAACAATGGGCATAAACTCAAATCGATAGAAATTAATTAAAAATAATAAAAGGGTCTTAATCCATCTGTGAGCACCTCTTCATATACAAACAATGTATGTTGTCTAGAAGATACCATCTCACACGCCCGTATGGAATACTCATTTCCCACTTTTCAGTAGAAATGGTCTCTATTTCAAATGTGAATGATCTATTTAGCAACAATCATTTAAGAAAGGGCAAATCTTATCGATGGCGCACCTTACTGATTAAGTTTGATGAGAGAAAACTTAATTCAGCGTCTCACAAGTTAAAGATAATGGATGCTGATAATAAATAAATTGAACCGCATAATTGTCAGTGTGGCAGTATTACTGTCTGGCATACTATGAGACAATGGTTTCAAAAATCATTTAACTTGAAAACAAATAAGTTGTGTTTTGGCAAGACAATGCAGAATGTATTGAGTACACAAAGAAAAAGAGAGAAATTAGCTAAGCTAGCATGACACCAACACAATTAACGTAGCACAAAACCACACTGTAGGGTCCATAGCTACGATTCACCTATGGACTTCTTTATATAGATGACCATGTAGCCACAGATAATCTACCAACTTGTCAAATAAAGAACCAATTACTTGAAAAATGTTTTCAAAATTCTGGTACGAATCACAAACAACCAAAAACATTCTCGCTGAATTTGACAAAAAAACAGATGAACATGAAGAATGGGTCTCAGAATAGTAACTGACTTTACAGGTAAATGAACCCATCAGCCTGTGCTCACATTACTAAATACGCTCCACTCACGATTACTCATTGGTCAAATTACAGATAAGACGTTTTAGAAAAGCACCATAATTGTAGACACCTGCTTTCAGAGGAACACATAATACACTGCAATTTATTCTTTCTGGAAAAAAGACAAATAAGTCCCAATGGAAAAACACAGCGATTGGAGCAACACGTAGTTCCAAAACAAAGGTTTGTTGCCAACATGGATCCTGTTGTTTGTTTTTAATTAAAGCTGCTTAAGGGGATTCCCACGCAAGGTAGACAAAGCAGCATGCTGTTTTAGTTAACTGCGATTCCCAGAATTCCATGTTGCTTGCATGTTCCGTTTCAGAATTCCATGTTGCTTTCATGTTCCGTTTCAAAATTCCATGTTGCTTTCATGTTCCGTTTCAGAATTCCATGTTGCTTTCACGTTCCGTTTCAGAATTCAATGTTGCTTTCACGTTCCGTTTCAGAATTCAATGTTGCTTGCATTTTCCGTGTCAGAATTCCATGTTACTCGCATTTTCCGTTTCAGAGTTCCATATTGCATCCCCCAGCTATGGGTTAAATAGTGCCACTGCCTAGTGGATACCTTGGGAAAGGAATAGGCTACAGGTATAAACCCCTACAGAAAATCAACGTCTACAGTGCTGTTGTTTTTTGTTTTTCTTGCCCTTTTCTATGTGTTTAAGTTGGACAGTACTGCTGTCATTGTGTGTGGCTGCCGCTTCTCCCTCCTCGTAGCCCCCCCCTTCCCACCCACCCCTGTATGTTTGTGTTATGTTTATCTGTTGTCTTGTTTCACCCAGTTTATTGTAAAGCGACTTTGAGTGTTAGAAAATTGTTATAGAAGATTGATTTTTTTAAAATTAATAATAGTAATTATTATAATTATTATGTTCTGTTCCATATTGTTTGAATGACTTAAGAAAACAATTGTGGACGATGCTGCATGGTCTCTAACGCTGTGACTCCTTTTATATTTGTATATAACCAACAATTGGTTTTGTATAACTAACAAAACAATCAAATTATTTAAATTTAAATAGCACAAATATAACACATAAATTAGATAAATGTTAGTCTACAAATGCGTAATATACATCACTTCCTGTTTTCCAGTTAAGATTTTGCAGGAAAGCATAGGACATCTATGCACTTAAGTTTTGTGTTTTGATTTTGTTTTCTTTTGTTTTGTTTTTTTCAGTGGGGCCTGGGAAAAAAATTTCAACACTAATAGTAAAAGTTAATATATCATAAAAATATTCTGTCAAGCAGCTTTAAGTGTCTGACAGTCTCATGGTCTTACACCTCACTAGTCAGACTTGATAATCAGAGATGCAAGGTTCGTCTTGGAAGTAAAATGCTCAAGCCGTAGAGAAATAAAGCTGGAAATAAATATGTTCATGTTTACCATAATCATCTATATTTTATTATATCACAAAATAAATGCTGTTTCTGCAATGACGTAAAAAAAAAGAAGCAGTTTGCTCATTTCAACCTTATTTCTGCAAGCGAAATTATGTTTTCAGATCAATGGTAAGATATGATATTAACGGTATCATTTGATGTGATGTCCCCGGGGCCATCATATCATTTATCCAAACAAATTCATGTTAGAAATAGGGTTAGGGTTAGCCTGAGCTCAGCGGACACTATATAATCCACACTGCAGCAGGGCACTCATTATGCGTCCTTCACTAGAATAGCACTGTGTGCCCTTAGCATCAATCAGTAAAGCTGTTCCCTAAATCTCAACATGCTCAGTGAGAGGCGCTATTTCAGTTTGTATTCAATTCAAACTAAAACGACCTATGAAATTGTCAGATTCACGAGGTGAGCAATGGCATGCGTTTTGTTGAACTGTCTGCAGCCACTGTAGAAATGAATAGGTGGTTTTTATTAGCAAACTCAAGATGTAATCTGGTTTAGCTGCTGCTTGACTCCCAAAAACTTCTTGACAGATAGCTGAGGTCTTTCAGCACATGGCTGTATGTTGGACTGTGCAAAATATCTCATGGTAGTCTGTAATTGTGGTATTCCTTTCTCTTGATATGAAATCCTGGAACAATCTGTGTGCTCCAGCCTCCGCTCCAAACCCCTCCCTAGTCTTCATCATCATCAACCTCTAAAGTGTTGTTCTCTAGCCTTGCTACAGTCATTCCCAAAGCTGGGGTTGTTGCAGGAGAGTTTATCTGGCGACCCAAATAAAATCTCCTGTGACGGGGTGCCAAATAAAATTTGCAGAATTTCTTCCATAGTCTGCTATTTTTAAAATTATTTTTTACATTCATTTTCATTTATTTTGTAATTTTCTTTTTTTACATTAATATACACTTGTTGATTTCTTAATATTCTTGAACATGTTCTAGTTAAAAGTTATTTATTGTTTTTACATGGTATTAGAATAATCTTGTAATTTACACTGAAAGGATTGGTGTTATTGTCTTTTACTAATATTTGTGCAATTTCATTTTCTAAAAAAAAATCTTGTACATAGCAATTTGTTTTCAATTGGTGTTTTATTTGTTAATTAAAAGCTTTAATGATAATAAAGTATGCCTAGTCATTCATTTTCATTCAGGGATATTAACCCTATGAGCCCTAGGCTATTTTCAGGATAATTTCACTACCTTTACTTGTAAGCCCTTATCTTGGTCATTATCAGTGCTTGAAGTGGGGGGAAAATATAAGTACCAGTATGCCCCTTATTCACACACACACCCCCCCAATTATTTTTACCTTTTTATTAGACAGTGGCAGTGGAGAGGGAGACAGAAGTTAAGGAATTCAAGTCCTTAGGATCGGCAATATAGACAGAAGGCAGTGGTAAGAAGGAAGTCAAGAAAAGGACACAATCTGGTTGGAGTTTATGGAGAAAAGTAACTTGAGTACTTTGTGACTAAAGAATGCCGTTGAGGGTAAAGGGCAAGGCATACAAATCAATGGTCAGGCGTGCCATGCTCTATGGTGTGGAAGCAGCGACAACAACAGAGAGGCTAGACTCTACATTACAGGTAGCAGAGATGAACATGCTGCGCTGGTCTTTGGGAGTGACTAGAAAAGACCAGAAGAGAAATGAAGAAGTGAGCGCTATGCTCAAGACCAGAGGAATGGATGAGCGAGACAAGATTGAGACGGTTTGGACATGTACAGAGAGGAGGCATAGACTATATGGGAAAGAAGGTATTGGACCTGGAAATACCTGGCAAAAGAAAAAGAGGAAGACCAAGGAAAAGATTGAGAAACCAGATAGAGGATGACATGAAGAGGGTCGGACTGCAGGAGAGGGATGCCTCAGACAGAAGGCTATGGAGGGCAAAAATCCGCTGTGGTGACCCCCTGAGAAATAGAGAACAAGCTGAAAAAAGAAGCGGAGGGGTAGACAGGAAATGAGGGGGGGGGAGAGAGAGAGAGAGGGGTATAACACGCAACAAAGGTCGCTGGCTGGAATCAAACTGGCGACACTGCGGTATGCGCTATAATCATTCAGCTACAGAGACAACCCCGCTTATTCACATGCTGGTGTGTGTGTATTGCCCGGTATCAGCAAATCATGTTCTGAATTTCTACAGTGAAGAAAAGATACTGGTCTGGCGGCCTGTCCTGGGTGTCTCCCCGCCTGCCACCCAATGACTGCTGGGAAAGGCTCCAGCACCCCCGCGACCCTGAAAGCAGGATAAGCGGTTTGGATAATGGATGAATGGATAAAAGATACTAGGAGATATTGCTGTGGTGTTCACAACGTAAGTTTATTTAATCAAAGGGACAACCGTTTTATTAGAATAAAAAATATTCGGCTATGTACACTAGTGTGTGGTGCAGTGAAGTCATCAGGCCGGGATGCCTTTAGCTCCTTGTATTCCTGGTGAAATCTGTTGCTTTCTTCCCTCTCTGCTTTTAGTGTGTCACACAAACTAAGCACCTCTGCATCACCATCCTTACATTCAGTTGTCCTTCAGGTTACTGTAAGGCTCATGTAACATTACTTAGACTCTAGCTGCCAGCAGAAGAAAGCAGCAGGCAAGAACGGGAACAGGTGAGCATCACACAGTGCCCCCAGTGCCCCCTGGGTAATGCAAATTATTTACAGCCATCATGAATCGCCCAGTGAACCTGATACGGAGGGGGCAGAAAAGAGTACCAGCAGCTTGTGAGGAGTCATGGTAAAAGAAGAAAAAGTCATGGTGCGCTAAAGAGTAAAATGTAGAAGTGCCACCCGTTAGTACCGGCCCACTTTGAGCAGTGGTCATTATAAAGGCTAGCCATGCTGTATCTTGTTTGTTTGTTTGTTTTTTCAAATAAGTCTAGGCTACCCAGATCTTCCATCATTTGATATGATAATACTTGATTTATTTTAGCCTTCACATCGAGGGAAAAAAAAAACCCAAAACGATTGTGTCTATGTAATTGTTATGTTTTCATATGCATCTCACCATACAATGCTGACAGTAGATCTGTCCTTTCATTATTGTGTTGGGGAGATTGTCTGGAGTCTGTTGGCGGGGGGATACTCTGTGACTGACCTGAAGTGACTTGAGTTGACCTGTGTTTGCACATGTGTGCATTTGCACATGAGCCTACCTGCGCACAGGTGACCTACACACGTCTTTTGACCACAACGTCTGCATCATTGCAATGGAAAGTAAATATGTTGTTTTGTGTTTATTTTTCATACAAAGTGGTACGGAATGGCAGTCCTATGCTGGAGATAATATAGAAATCTACAGTAATTTCAAAGATTTCTCAACAGTGCTTTGTCACACAGAGAAACAACTATCATCACCGGAAAGGGTAAGTTCCACTGTTTAATTTGATATATGCTATGTTGTGAAGCAATAGGCCCTATGTGACTTATTTCACTGAGAAGCAGGATTGTAAAAATGGGTGAAGAAATTAGTAAAGATATTACTTTGCCCGTCCACGGTGGTGTAGCGGTCTAAGCATCGGCTTTGTGTCGATGCAGTTGCCCACTGGGGACCGGGGTTTGCGCCCCGGTCTCCTCAGATCCAACTATGGCCGGACTCGATGAAGCAGCAATAATTGGCAACGCTGTCTTCGGGAGGGGGGCGGAGTCGGCTTGTGTTCGTCACATGAATGAGTCTCTGTGTGTGTCGGAAAAAGCAGTGGTTCGGCCTGGATTCACCTTGTCATGAAAGTGGGGAGGCGTCTCCTTCGAGACTGCCGGGCGGAGAGATGTAGTTTGCCGAACGCATGCAGTACGAGGGTGGGTGTTTGAACTAAAATAGGGATCGATTGGCCACTAAATTGGGAGAAAAAAAAATCAGAAATAATAAAAAAAAATATTACTTTGCAGAAGTTTGATCTGTTGTCATGACATGATTACTTTGGTATGTACAAATATGTGACTAGTATCATTACAAAGCTCTGGTTCCACTGTTTGCAGTGATAAGTGTTCAATATCTACACAATGACAAGTACGTGAGTGATTCAAATAAGCATAATGGGTGTGGAGATGGACGCAGAGCTGTATGCAGATTATAACTATGATTAAATCTGATGTAAATCAAAACTATTTTTCTTGCCAATACTTCGTTGTATAGACAAGCAACTAGCAGTGTTGGAAAGCTCAAGTCATGCCGTTGCAGCTGGTATGCTCCCCACCTTGCTGCAATGAATACTTTATGAGCAATTCAACTGAGAAGAAGGGATGTGAATTTTGATGCAAATTGCATCTGTTAAGGCTTAAAATGGATGATGACAAGTGGTTTAGGTTTTGGGGGGTGGGGTGGGCACAGTAGGATGTCACTTAGGGCCCTAAAATGTTCAGATACAGCCCTGCACATTAGCAAGATGTGGCGAGTCTGGCTCAAGACCAGTGGGGCTTATGCAAAGACTTACACCAGAATAGTACAAGTCCACTTAAACACCATGACTATAACTTTAGTAAATCATCATTATAAAAGTAAAAATGTCAATACACTGTAATATTTATGTAGGCTTTTTCCCCTGTCTGCTAAGGAAGGGACGTTTCAGATTCCAACTTTTTAATGTTTCGGGAAAATAAATTAATAATAACAAAAAAGAAGTAAATTAGACTATACTGTATTTCATTGATCTCATCAGGTGTAATTTGATATTCATAAAAAAAAAGAAAAAAAAAGAAAAGTAAGTTAAAGTTTTTGACTGGACTGGTATAAATGACTAGGGCTTTTGGATCCTTTTTGCCAGTCATTCGGCTTTTAAAATATATAAAGTAACATACATGGAAATCTATCTATTTATTCCATCTATTAACATGTTAGTGTATTTATTAAAAATGATTTCGCTAACCAAGGTGGGGATGTTGCATCACCAGTATAGTCATTCTTGCACTGCTGGTAAACATCGGGGGCAAATACAGCTTATGCTAAGCTAACAAATGCAAGCAATTTCCTAATGCAACTTCAAAACCAATCAAAATCCACCTCAGCCAATCTAGAAATGCATGAGAGCCAAAAGCAAAAAGACTCAATATTAGTGTTGGAAAATCTTAGCGTAATTCAAGACGGTTTTTTTACACTTGCATTTTTACACTGGACTGAGAGGTTTGGATGTAGAATCCCTCATTATCCATCCATCCATTATCCGAACAACTTATCCTGCTCTCAGGATCGCGGGGATGCTGGAACCTGTCCCAGCACTCATTGGGCGGCAGGCGGGGAGACACCCTGGACAGGCCGGCAGGTCATCACAGGGCCCACACACACACACACACACACACACACACACACACACACACACACACACACACAAATTCATACCTAGGGACAATTTAGTACAGCCAATTCACCTGACCTACATGTCTTTGGACTGTGGGAGGAAACCAGAGACCCTGGAGGAAACCCACACAGACACGGGGAGAACATGCAAACTCCACACAGAGGATGACCTGGGACGACCCTCAAGGTTGGACTACCCCAGGGCTCGAACTCAGGATCTTCCTGCTGTGAGGCGACCGCACTAACCACTGCACCACCGAATCCCTTATTATTTAGGTGCAAATTTCATGTCACACGTAACAGGTCTGTAGACTCAATACTCATCCTTTCAAGAAGTACCTAATCCCCTCACCTCAAATGGACCCCCTTTCTTTTCACTCTTTACTTGTTAGCTTAAATGTAAAAAAAAAAAAAAAACTGAACCCGTGTGGCTGGTCGTCAGCATGCACCCTGCATCGGGTGCTCCAATTGCTATGCTAGCTATGGCGTCTGTTCTTGTCCTCTTATAACAGCCAATAAAGTAAGAACAAGAGACGGATTGATCCCTCATAGCCAGACAAGGACTATTCATAGAAGTTGGGATTTCCTGGGTACTATAAATTCAACAATCTGCTATCACAGCAACGAGACGAGCCAGCTCAGGACTCCCCATCTACGTTGTAAGCTGTTTGATGTGAAGTATTAAGACGCAGCCCTAATAATCGCTGCGCTGGGAGTTTGGGCTAATACGTAATCCGCTCAAACAGAGAAGCGACTGCAGAGGTGCGGACTTCAATTCGGTTTCCCTCTTTCGACAAAGGACCTCATTTGCTTTTCTTTTTTTAATCGACCCCCCCCCCACCCCGCCCTGCTCAGTGCACTTGGTCCTTCCTGCTCTACACAGGTTGTCGGAATTATTGTCCACCAAATAGACAGATGTTTATGTTTTGTTATCATTTAATTGATCAGTAGCGAGAGCGGCAATATTGAATTGTTTCAGAGCAAATTCACAAATTACAGAGCGCCGCGTGTAGCAACAACTTCATTAGGCTAAGGGACGGAGTTCTGCTTTCCACGGTTTTATCAGACTGGAGCAGTCATTATTACCTTGCATTCACTTTTCTGTTCACAGCCAATCAGAGCTACACCAATATTACACACACACAAAAAAATAGAAAGTAAAGTAATTAATCTTGGGCAATTACAGCTGGATAAATGCATCTTTTGGATGGTATGTACTATTACTTCTTTGTTTGAAGAGTGTGTATGAATAAGTAATAGGCTCGGTGATCCCACTGCTGCTAAATAGGTTAGACGAAAGAATATATTATCATGCATGAGGCAGATGGGGGATGCGAAAGACGGCAGAGATACACGAAACCAGAATAGGGGAACACAGAATGCCAGACAGTGAGATGCTGACGGGGATTCGGTGTTTGGAGGGAGAAGTGTTCATTCTGGCTGGCTGGCTCTGTAGTCAGAACCTCGCTGGTTGTGCACTTGAACACAGTATGGATGAGTTGAGCTCCAGTCCAACTCACTGTGGCTCACTTTCGAAACGATCACCCGCAGAGAGTTCCACAACTGTCACGTGCCACTGAACCACGGTAACGACACACACACACACACACACACACACACACACACACACACACACACACACACACACACACACACACTGGAGCCATTTTCATTAACAGAACCACTGGCACTCTCAACCCAGCTGGTCGCTGAATCGACACTGGAACTGCACATCTGGTGTCAACGCTCTGTTAGAGGAAGGCCATCTGGATGAAGGGAGGGGAGGAAGAGAGGGAGAGCCAGAGACAGACAGAGTCAAGAGAGCGAGAAAGAGAGGGAGAGCAAGAGAGAGAGAGACGACGACAATTGGGACTCTTACCAAATGCTTCTACATTGTGTCCCCCGCCTTTTCGTTTCCCCAGTTGTACCTGGCCAATTACCCCACTCTTCCGAGCCATCCCGGTCGCTGCTCCACCCCCTTCTGCTGAGCCGAGGAGGGCTGCAGACTACCACATGCTTCCTCCGATACATGTGGAGTCGCCAGCCGCTTTTCACCTGACAGTGAGGAGTTTCACCAGGGGGACGTAGCGCGTGGGAGGATCATGCTATTCCCCCCAGTCCCCCCAAAGAAGCGCCCCGACTGACCAGAGGAGGTGCTTATGCAGTGACCATGACACATCCCACATCCGGCTTCCCACCCGCAGACACGGCCAATTGTGTCTGTAGGACGCCCGACCAAGCTGGAGGTAACACGGGGATTTGAACCGGCGATCCCCGTGTTGGTAGGCAACGGAATAGACTGCAACACTACCTGGATGCCCCCTTATTTACAGTTATTTTGACAACTAACGTGCCTCACACACTGTCCACTGACAATGAACTGCCTCTGATTGGCTTACCCTAACCAATCTGACTACTCATACCACCAACTAACGACCAACCAACCTAACCAACGAAGGTAACGCGTACTAACCAATCAGATGTAGAGTAAGGCGGGTCACGACTTCGCCATCCTAGGAAAAGAATATCGCTCACGGGAGATCGTACCCACACAACCCAAGTGACATAGTGCAAGAACGGGCATTCGGGGCGTGGAGTGAGAATGAAAGAGGCAACATTCTCCCTATTACAAGTCAGTGTACCATCAACATGGTTCTGAAGCTGCTATTTTAATGTAAACAAGTTGCAAGATGTTACTTTAACAAACAACAAATTATACCAGAACCAATAACTAGTAATATTAATAGTCCAACATACATTAAAGTAATACTAAAAGTGCAGATTAAGCATAAGAAGAAGAAGAATAGCTATAAACTAGTGGAACCAGGAAGAGTATAAATACAAATAAAAAGTAAAAGGGATTGATAAGTACCATTTTGGGGATCATCTTTTTCTTTCTTTCCTTCTTTTGGGGGGACATTGTACATGTCAGCTATTGTTTTTAGTTTCATTCTACTTTTCTAAGAAAATAAAAACAAAATGTAACAGAAACAAAACAGTGAAAACAAGCAAAGCAACCATTCTCTTACCTTTGAAGTGTAGCTCATTCTTGTGTGTGATGCTATTCTTGCAGTGCAAACAGCTACCATCTCTCTTCACACGACTCCGTTATCTTCTGATCACCTGGTCCACATGTTACCCGAGTTCACTGCTTCTAGCAGCGGTGTTAATACCAAAACACTTGTTACACTGAGCCACATTATGACCATCCACAGGTCAGTCTCGGAACCCAGAGGCTAAACGGTCCGACGACGATTTAGCTCACGGGGCAACAGCCAATATCTCGGGGCTTCCGGTGTAGCCGCTGGCTTCTTGCTTCCGTTTCCTGTGAACGCTTCCTCTTCCGTGTGCCCGTCATTGTTGACAGTCGGATTAGCAACTTGAGACGCGAGAATGGAATTGGAGTTGAGAGACGATGTCTACGACTGGATTGTTTCACGAGTGGTTGACACGAGTCGAATGTTTCTCCACAAACATCGATACTTTTTCGGTGTTTTAGGTCCAGACAACATTTTGGCCAAAGGCTTCGGCCTCTTTCGCGCCCCATATGAACTGTTACCAACATGCAACCAACGCATGTTCCTGTAGAAATCACCGCCTACTCAAACGTGAACGGCCGATACTACTCCCTCTAAAAAGGAAAAGGAAACCAGATTAAATGGTGAAACAATCAGTTCTCGTAGTCAATGTGTTGGATGCATGAGAAAGGGGCGTAAGGAGTAAAGACCCGAGCGACTTTGATAAGGATCAAATTATGGCCAGACAACTGGGTCAGAGCATCTCTGAAACGGCAAGGCTTGTGGGGTGCTCCCAGTCAGCAGTGTTGAGTACCTACTGACAGTGGTTAAAGGTGGGAGGGAGGGTGTTGGGCAACCAAGGCTCATTGACACACGAGGGCAATGAAGGCTATCCAGTCTGGTTCGAACTGACAGAAGGCCTACTGTGGTGCAAGTCACAGAACATTTTATTGATGGTTAGGAGGGGAATGTGTCACAACACACAGTGCATCGCACCCTGCTGTGTATGGGGCTGCGTAGCTGCTGACCGGTCAGAGTGCCCATGATGACCGCTGTCCACCGTCGAAAGCACCTACAATGGGCATATGATCACTGGAAGTGGACCTTGGAGCAGTGGAAGAAGGTTGCCTGGTCTGATGAGTCCCATTTTCTTTTAGATCACATTCACGGCCATGTACTTATGCGCCTTTTACCTGAGGAAGTGATGGCACCAGGATGCACTGTGTGAAGATGATAAGCCGGCAGAGGGAGTGTGATGCTCTGGGCCATGTTCTGCTGGGAAACCCTGGGTCCAGCTATTCGTGTGGACGTCAATTTGACATGTGCCACCTACCTAAACATCTTGCAGACCAAGTACACCCATTCATGTCAGGATAATGCGTCCTGCCACACTGCACACATTGTTCAGGAATAGTTTGAGGAGCATGATGAAGTGTTCACGGTGTTGCCTTGGCCTCCAAATTCCCCACACCTCAATCCGATTGAGCATCTGTGGGATGTGCTGGACCGACAAGTCCGATCCATGGCGGCTCCACCTCGCAAATTACAGGACTTGAAGGATCTGCTGCTAATGTTTTGGTGCCAGATACCACAGGACACCTTCAGGGGTCTTGTAGAGTCCATGCCTCGGTGGGTCAGCGCTATTTTGGCAGCACATGCAAGACCAACAGCATAATAGGCAGGTGGTCATAATGTTTTGGCTCATCAGTGTATATGCTATATGTACTATGTGCATAACCCCTCACCTCAGTAAGAGGATTAGATGTCCAAGTCATGTTTGGTCTCAGTGTATTCTGAGCTAATGCTTATGAACAGATAGCATGTTTTAACATCAACTGCTCTCAGCTAAACATGCGTATTACCCACATGAATAATGCCAGAGCGTGCATTGTCCACTGGAACCCAAAAGTCAAAGTTAATCTTACATCATATAGCTATAGCAATAATTTAAAAGTACTTCCATCTGACATTGCGCTACTTTCTATTAATAGGTTTATTGTGCTCTCTGCTCAGTCTGCTGTAGTGTAATTTGTTATTTAGTGGTATATTGCCAACTAGTCATTTTGTATTAGGAAAATGTCAGCTGAAGGCATGCCTATATAGAATGCAGGCAACGCTCCAATTATCCTTGTTAAGCTTGGCTTCTACATAAATGAAAACTACATGCAGAGCCCCACAGAGATAAGATGTGTTTGTAGCTGAGAGGGGGGTCGCCAAAACGTTCCATGCACATCTGCAACAGTATAAAGTAACTGCATGGTGGGCACTGCAGAAGATGTGCAGAAACAGGTAACTCCGCAGTCAACTTTACATACACTGGCACAAAAACTACACTGAAGAACAAAATCCGGCATGCCTTTTACTCACAAACTAGACAGATAATAAGTGACCGCTTCAGTCTAAACTGACTGCAGGTATTACCCCATACCCTTTGCTGCTGTACTGTTTATAAGGGTGGGGATACCTGCAGTCAGTTGATACTGAAGAGATCACGTAGATGAGCGATGAAACGTTTCTCTCAACAAACGCTGTGTCCGGATGAACCGACTGAACTTTCCGTGATCCCTCTGCCTCAGTTTCCCTGACCACAGTTCGACCCTGAGAAATAAAGAAATGTAACGCACGTCAAGCTCTCACATTTCTGACGACATGCACTAAAAAGCGAGAGAACGCCCGCATAATACACTTGAACGTAGCCACGCTGATGCATGCACGCCGGCACACCTGCAGTGTAGCTTAAGCCCAGTGTGATCGACTAAATGCTCATACTGCTGCTAAGCCGTGATCGGAATACTCGCCTAAGCCAGAGCATTATCCACTTACTGTTATTAATGCTGTATTTCTCCGGTGAGGATAGGGCAGACAGCAAAGGAGGCAGTTGCAGCTCACATCCACATACTATATCATCCTTACCGACGCTGCAGATTCCAGAGAGGTTTAAGGCCATAGTAGGTAGGGCAGCGCACTTGTGGGGGATGATGTTCACTTCCATAACTACAACTATATATATATATATATATATATATATATTTTTTTTTTTTACTCTGCAGAAACTGAGGAATCTAAAAAACTGCAAAGTCACCACAAAGAGAGACACTATGAGAGAATAGAGTGGGGGGAAAAAATCTCATCATTAGGAGCTATATTTTTTTAACGAAATAAAAATGTGATGATTGGATAAGACAAACTCACTAGAGATGCCCAATGATACGTGATAACACAGCGGCGCGCCCTAAAATCTTAGCTTCCAGGGACAAACGCAGTGAAATCCACTCATATTTTTTCCACATACTCCAACCTTAGCTATAATTAATTGGAAATCCAGAGGTCCTCGCTCAATTGGTCTTGTTAATTGAACATGTGCACGGTTGTCTACAAGTCCTGTGAAGCGACAAGCAGAGAGCGGTGTAAAATAACACTGAGTAGAGGGGGAAGAAGAGGGAAAAAAAGACACGGAGGATGGCGTTACCGCCGTATTTGATGGCGGGAGTGAATGATTGTGTTATATCTGATCGGGTGGCTGTTTGAAGGACACTTTGTAAAAGGATAAAAAAGACAGGCTGAAAAAGGCCTCACACAAATCGAGCTTTTGCACATTCAGAAAAACACAATAAATAGAGGGGGGAAATTTGCATCGCTACCTTCCATGCACAATAGGCACTGAAATATTGCCCAAGCCTTGAAGGATGCACAAATGAAACATATTGTGAATATGGGAATACTCTGTGTGTGTGAGTCTGTGTGAGGGGCATGTTTGGACTGTTCAGTCACAGTCAAAGCCCTCGGTGTCACGGTTTGCCTACATGCTAAAACCAGTTAAGCATGTCAATATTCACTCTCTCTTCTTTTTTCTCACTACTCTCAAATCCTCCCCGGCCTTCTCCTCCCTGTTGATTCCTGTCAGACAGCTAAACCTCCAAACCCTTCAAAGGAGGTGATGATGGCTTTTCCACTGCGGCGAGGTATCAGTCGGTTCAGCTCGAGCTGCCGAACCTAAAGTAGAATGAGAAACGCTAAAGTCAGCAAGCTGAGATGTTTAAATGGAGCCTACTAGGGTAACATCTCCTAAACGCCTGCTGTTTGGAGTTTCATACATTTCATCTGTCAGTGTTTTGGTCACCAAGTGACCCCCACTGATGTCACCACAGTCCAAGGGTGCATGTAAGCTTTTGAACTTTGTAGATGTTTACAGGAAACCGCATGAGGGCGTAACCAAACATGCAAAATATAAGGCAACTCAAAATGTTTTAGATGGGATTTGGAGGAATCTGCAGATCCGAGGTATGTCGATTTCAGTTCAGGGTTTCTGCCAGGGGACCTGGGTATAACTTCAGTAGTCAGCGCACATGTCTGGGGAGTTGCGAGGTGAAGAAACAACGCCAGCCCTGGCCTTTTAAGCTTACTGTGCTTCAGTGAGAATTGCTCCTGTGAAAAGCACTCCTGCTCAACCCCATTTAGGCCGTTTGTTAGTTAAGCCCCGCATGGAAAGCCTCCCTCTTTTAATGACTCCTTCTGATGATGTGGGTTTTTGGGGTTTTTTTTGGTCAATTTTTTCACAGAATCAGCGAGTACCAACAAATCTGTCTTTAAGATCCTAATTTCACCACGGTTGCTTTTGTTAGTTAGGCTATTGAACTGTGTGTGTGTGTGTGCACGTAAAGTGTTTCAATCCGTCCTACGTCTGGTGCCTTCGAGTCCTCAACACCACTGCCCTCGGGCTGTATGCTCTCAGCAGTTCCTGACATCCTCCCTAATCCTTAATTGTGCTTCCAAGAAATACAGTGCATACGTCCACCAAGCTGCAGGATTTTTTCCAGCGGCTCCTACTGCCTGGACAACACACACTGATACAAGGGGCCGGGGTTGAACCAGAGCCAGACTAACTGGATTTGGGCAGGGGGGGGTGGAGAAAATACACATGGGAAGGAAAGTGACAACTGTGGCTGGATCTGGCTTTGATGAGGAGGCATGAGAAGCGGCGGTGGGGGGGGGGGTCTCTCTCTCTAGAGGGAAGCAGGTGTGTGAGGAAGTGATAAGAACGCTGTGAAAACCCTGATACACACACACGCACTCACTAACGCACAAACACACATATATGCATAGGCCCCCAAACTCACACAAACACACAAACAAATACACATACTTGCAGAAATAGTGCCAACTGCAATCATTCATTCAACTTCAATGCAGAATTACATGGCATACCTTCAACTGCTTAAGCTTGCATTGGTACAGTCTACAACACTTTCTCTTGCCTTGCATCACAGGAAGAGAGAGTTACTTTCTGAGAGGGAGAAAATTAAAGAGAACATATGAGTGAAAAGAGGGGGATATGAGCACCGCTTTATTGCTTTGGAGAGTTGGGAAATGGTGCATGCTGCTGAGGGTATATGTCCGTGGGTGTGATGGCAAGTGCGAGAATCATGGCGTCCAAGTGTACTGAGGCGCTGTGTGCCACGGAACAGAGAAAGTAATTTATAATAAACTTGTTCAGTTGGCTTATTTCTAAATCCATTCATATTAATTAAGCGTTGCTAAATGCAGTGTCGTGGAGTTCAGGTTTCACAGATATTTTGAAATTGTTAGTTCGGTTTATTCAAGCTGGTAAAAAGCTGCTGAATGCCCAACTGAAAAAAAAAGACCAGCGTGAGAACTGAGTGAGAACCGAGTGCCCCGCCACCCAGAGGAGCGGTGACTTTTGACTCGGGGCCAGACAAAGTGGAACTGACTGCGGACTACGGTATTAATGTATTAAACATGGTGTGCTAAAGGAACTCCAGGCCATGAATACATCCGTATAACAATGCGCCGCTCCACACTGATGAATCAAAAAGGAGAACTTGAGAGAGTGAGCAAAAATAAAGGGATGCAAGTAGAAGCTCCGTGGTCCAATATTTTGTTTTGTTTGGTGAGGAAGATCGCTTGGAGACGTTAGTCTTCTCAGGCTCAGACTGCTTTACACTCACTTGTATTTCAAATGCTACGCTTAAGCCATTAGCGCCAATCAAGGATTAGTTGAGCAAATACTGGAGAAGGATAGTTGTGAAATATCTCTACTTTGCATTCTCCGAGTATAATTAAAATACTGTAAACAGTTTTTCCTCTTTTATTTTTGAAATCCGCCCCCCCCCCAATTGTACTTGGCCAATTTCCCCACTCTTCCAAGCCGTCCCGATCGCTGCTCCACCCCCTCTGCCGATCCGGGGAGGGCTGCAGACTACCACCTGCCTCCTCCAATACATGTGGAGTCGCCAGGCGCTTCTTTTCACCTGAAAGTGAGGAGTTTCACCAGGGGGTCACCCTATTCCCCCCAGTCCACCCCCCCCCCCGATCAGGCACCCCGAACGACCACAGGAAGCGCTGGTGCAACGACCAGGACACACACCCACATCCGGCTTCCCACCTGAAGACACGGCAAATCATGTCTACAGGGACACCTGACCAAGTCAGAGGTAACACAGGGATTCGAACTGGCGATCCCCATGTTGGTAGGCAACGGAATAGACTGCTACATTACCCGGACGCCAGTAAACATTTTTTCTGATGGTGTGTGTTTCTACTGTATACACATGTTGGTATTCTTCAGCAATGCAGGGGTTTTGGACAAAGTCTAGAGCAACATTCATTTAATTACCCTTAATATGTTCTATAACCAAGTCATAAATATCTATTTATAACAATTTTCATGCATTTGTTCATATTTTATTCTTGATAGAAAAATAAAGCTGTTTTTTACTCATGTATTTGTTTTGTTTTTTTAATTCAGTATGTCCTTTCAGTGCTGAAAATGTACCATATATTTCCATATATTTACGATACGATTTGCCCAAGGTTGGGGGTTCAGTGTCTATAGGGACTACTCGTTCTGAATATATCAAGTCACTCATAGAACTGAAAGGCAGGTTGGACTGAAGCAAAACGGCAGTGAAAGATTTAAAGGGCAAACAAGAGAAACAAGGTGCTAAAAGCAAAATTTCAATGTCAGATTGAAGGGAGTAGTTGAAAAGATTACTTATTTTGCCAGTCTGAGTGCCTCAGGCTGGGAATTCAAAAGCCTATATGGGTGAAAATGGCAAAAGTCTGGTCACCTTTAGTCTTTCAATTAGGATTCAGATTCACCAGTTGGACCCTCCCTGAGGATCTGGAGGGTGTACGCTACAACAGTCAGCAAGCCAATGTAAGCCTTAAAGGTCATCAGGAAACAAATACAAAAATAAAAGAAAAAAGTTATATTGTCTTGATCATCCAAACTTCAACTCAGAAGACTCTGAACATTATTTTGATGATAAATATTTCTACAAATAATTATCATTAATAAAACTATAATCATCATCAATAAGGCTCATTGTTGCCAAAACACTTCCAACAAATTGGCATTCAGAATCGAACAACTGTTAAAATCCATCAGTGACAAATGAATTGTAAGAGAAAAAGAGATGGATGGAGAAAATATCAAAAATGAACGCTACTAATTAACCTACTATGTAAGTTCATTGCATTGCATTGTAATAGAAATATGTGAAATGTGTTAAATTTTAAGATAATTCAATGAATTATGCAAAACAGATATGAAAAATATTCATATTCAGTGCTGGAGGAATAACCTCATTTTCTGTTGACATGATTTCACAGGGACATAGGTACACATATTTATGACTGATTCCTGATTGTTTCATGGTTTTGTGAGCTAATAAGCTGACAGTGCAAAATAATTTCCACTTCACGACAGCTTTCCATGGAGCAAACATGCACCCTGAATTGCAAATTATACATTTGCTGTGCTGAAATGACAGTGTAGCCAGCAACTTGGTGACAGGCTAAGCGGGGCCCAGTTCTACATTGAACCCTCGGTTGAAACTTGAATAATAAATGTGTTGAGTGCCTTTATGCATGTTCAATAATCCAGGTAAGGAAATCAGAGATAGTTGAATCAGTTCATCTGGACACAACGTTTATTAAGAGAAACGTGTCATCACTCATCTGATGAGTAACATTTCTCTCAATGAACGTTGTGTCCAGATGAACTGACTCGACTAGCTCTGATCTTGCGGAGTGCATGGCATGATGGTTAGTCTAATAATTTTGCTGACTGCATTGCATGATGGCTAGTCTAATCATTTTGCTGACTTCATTGCATGATGGTTAGTATAATCATTTTGCTGGCTGCATTGCATGATGGCTAGTCTAATCATTTTGCTGAGTGCATTGCATGATGGTTAGTATAATCATTTTGCTGAGTGCATTGCATGATGGTTAGCCTAATCGTTTTGCTGACTGCATTGCATGATGGTTAGACTAATCGTTTTGCTGACTGCATTGCATGATGGCTAGCCTAATCATTTTGCTGAGTGCATTGCATGATGGTTAGCCTAATCATTTTGCTGAGTGCATTGCATGATGGTTAGTCTAATCATTTTGCTAAGTGCATTGCATGATGGTTAGCCTAATCATTTTGCTGACTGCATTGCATGATGGTTAGTCTAATCATTTTGCTGAGTGCATTGCATGATGGTTAGCCTAATCCTTTTGCTGACTGCATTGCATGATGGTTAGTCTAATCATTTTGCTGACTGCATTGCATGATGGTTAGTCTAACCCAAGGGTTGGCAACCTTTTGGATGTCCCGTGTATCTTTACAAAGTTTAAAACAAAAAAAATCATAAGAGTGCCAGCTCATATTCATTTACCACACACACACACACTCTTATTCGTGCAAATGTATGATAATTACTAGTAGGGCACAAAAGAAAACGAATTCAATCTTACCGATTTAGTGCGACCCTTGTCTGTTGCAATATCTGGTAACCGTCGTTTACATCCACACTCTTCGTCGCGAGAGCTACGCGGGACGCATCTTTCAATACAAGAGTTCGCTGGTGTCTTGGTTTCCAGCCACGTGTGTAATACGCCTCTACAGTTCTCACACAACCGGCCATTTGTTGGGTCCTGTTGAGGGTCGTGTCTTTGTTTGGTAACCCATCAAATATGACCTCCGAACTGCCGAGGAAAGCCTCCTTCATGTGCTCTCCGTCGGAGAATGGCTCCCCGTGTTAAGCGACGCACTGTACGACTTTATACAGCTGCCCTCTGCCGCCCGGCTTTTGGCGGCACGTCGGGTTGTAGACACGCGGCTTCCGCTTCCCGTACCGGGCCGCCGCCGCCCTCTGGGTGGTGTTTCCGCCTCATCAGCCTCCGCGCTGACGTGTTTCTCCCGCCTGGCTTCAACGTGACGCTTTACACTTGAAGGTCGACGCACATTTTCGTAGCAGGAAGCGCAACGCATCTCGGTCCTGTCGTGAAGTAAATCCGAATTCGTTTGTCCAAGACAGGTGAAAGAGGCCAATATTACACTACATACTTTGCTTTTTTTTGCTTCTATAATAATTTAGTTGTATAATGCAAATAATTATGAAATAAAAGCGTTTCAGTCTGCGAGCGCCTGTCAGCAGCCATTGAATAGTGGTTCCAAATGGTGTTTGGTTGATTTCTGTGTGAATACATACTACACTTCCTGGGTGAGGGGCGCCGCCCAAACGACACCTTATGTAAGCCCTCAGACTTGTGGCGAGCACGTGACCTGAGGCTGCTGTCTGATTGGTTTCTTCAGATTTTCCATGGGGCGCAGTTCTGAGCGCCCCAGACACTCCCACTTTTATTGCAGCCCATTGGTATTGGTCTAATGTTCTTTTGATCTAACGTGATTGGAGAATTCTCGTGGCTGTCACTCATGTTCACACCCACCACGACGCCTCGTCTCCACTGTCAATCATCCACCGTCTACGAACCCTGATAAAACCTATAGGCTACATTGTCCCTCTTAATAACTCAGTGACTGTGTGGACATTAAAGCAGCTGTCAGATAAGCTGCGCCAAGGTAAATTGCGCCCCCCCCAAAAAAATTAGCATCAGCCGCCACTGGCTTAGATGTGTGTGTGTGTGGGGGGGGATTCATTAATTGTAAAGCGCTTTGAGTGGTTGTTGCAGCTCGAAAAGCACTATATAAAATGCAACTTGATTGGTTGATTGGTTGATGGAATTCGTAACGTGGATATTCGAAAATGGTTGGGTAGGTCAAAGCCAAACACCAGCAACACTGCCTCCACAGCTGCAGACACCAGGAGTAATGTTACCAGCTGCAAAGTCGTTACAAAGACTCCAGCCAGTGAGCCTGTCCATCCATCCATCCATCCATCCATCCATCCATCCATCCATCCATCCATCCATCCATCCATCCATCCATCCATCCATCCATTATCCAAGCCGCTTTATCTGAATCCAGGTCGCGGGATGCTGGAGCCTATCGCAGCAGTCATTGGGCGGCAGGTGAGACACCCTGGACAGGCCGCCAAACCATCACAAGGCCCAGTTAGCCTAGCGTCTACCACCAGCCCACCCCCGCCACCCGACTCGCTCCCACCCCTTGGTATGCAACCTCAACAAGTGCCTAATGACTTTGGCACAGACGAGCCTATGTACGTGTTTCTAAATAAATACTTAACGGCCTTCGTTTCTGTTCATCAGGGACCGCGCAGCCCGTAACACCTACACTATTTTTCATTGCTGTTGCCGGTGTTCTGTTGATGCTACTTATCAAGATGTACTACTTAGCGGTTCTGCGCATGGTTAGGAGAAGTTAGGGTTAGACTGCTATCGATTTGCACTACGGTAGCATTTTTCGACAAGGCAGCATAAATCGTCAGAACGCCGTAGCTACTAGTGCCCCCCCCACCCCACTAGGGGTGACTTAAGGGTGCATCTGAAATGCACCCTAAGTCAGTTTGCTCTGGAACTGGACCTGAGGCCAAGTTAATTTGGCAGCTAAAACTTGGACCTGTGAAGATAAAGTCATCTTCCCCACGTAGATAGTGAAGACCGGCTTAATGAAGAACTGACCCCCTGCGGGTTTACCTTTGATCGAAGAGGACTCAGCCGGCTGGCAACATGGTGTGCGATATGATCTAATTACAGCAGGACTTCTTTTAGCTGCAATGTGGTTTTCAGTTGTTTCTTAAAAAAAACTGCACAGATAAAATGAGGGCACAATTTATTAGCATGAGTAATAAACAATAGGACACGCAACCCCATGCCTGCTTTATTTAGCATTTGGGCTCCCTCAGGGACTTGGATGGATTGGCATGACATCAAGTTGATGAGCAGCAGACATGTTTATTAATATAGCTGACACGTTTAACAGGATACTTCAGGACAAGCTACTGCAACATCCACCCCACCACCACCACCACCACCACTATCAGGATGTTTATTTGTGCACATATTTCCTAATCTTTTCATCAGGTTGTCTTGTGCAAATGCTATAGCCTGTTTTTTTCCCTGAAGTTTAACAAATCAAACTATCTAAACTATTAGCTCTTTCATGGCTTTTATGATAACATTTTGTATATATAATAGGCAATATTAAACATGGATTGAATTTATTCAGTTTCAGTAGGGGAAATGTAAATAAATAGAAATAACAGGTTTTTATACTAGTTATAGTTGGTTAGTTACTAAAGCAGTTCACAATGTATCTTATTGTGTAGCCTATTGAGATTGTTAAGTAATTATTGGTTCTAAAAACATGTAATACACATGGGTTTGTGTGCCTTTCATTTTGGGCCAGGAGGTTCATGATCTTGAACCCGTCTGGTATTTTCAGCCGAATCAGTGATAACACATAGCACACAACAGCTAGCTGATGGAGCACAAGAGGCTAAAACATGTTTTTTTTTCCAGATTGCCAAATATGGTTTACTAGATTAAACAGAGGGGTTCCTTTCTTCTTCATGTCCTCATCAGCTTAGTAAACATGATATCAGAAAAATCAGCCCGACCAAGTGGCGCCAGGCACAACAGACCCCGCTGCTGAACTTTGACTACATCCAATCTTCAAAACACGTTCTCACTTCAGCAACGTGTGGAGATGTCATCTTTTAAAAAAGTAAATCAAACAATTTTGGTGTCAATTTGATCTTATTCTAACCATTTTGATAAAGTTATGTATGTCCAAAAAACAATTGTGACCTTTTTTGTGACCTTGACTGTGACCTTGACCTAAATATCCAAACCATTTATTCTGCTCTCAGGGTCACGGGGATGCTGGAGCCTATCCCAGCAGTCATTGGGCGGCAGGCGGGGAGACACCCTGGACAGGCCGCCAGTCCATCACACCGCCAGGCCATCACACCGCCAGGCCATCACCTTTTTCGTCACCTTGACTGTGATCTTGACCTAAATATTTTGGAACATATATATATATATATATATATTCCCCTTTTTCCCCCAATTGTACTTGGCCAATAATCTCACTCTTCCTGGTGGTCCTGGTCGCTGTTTCATCCCCTCTGCCGATCCGGGGAGGGTGGCAGACTGCCTACCACATGTCTCCTCCGATACATGTGGAGTCGCCAGCCACTTCTTTTCACCTGAGTGAGGAGTTACGCCAGGGGGCTGAGCATGTGGGAGGATCACCATGTGGGAGGATCACGCTACTCCCCCCAGTTCCCCCTCCCCCCAAACAGGCGCCCCGACCAACCAGAGGAGGCGCTAGTGCAGCGACCAAGACACAAACCCACATCCGGCCTCCCACCTGCAGACACGGCCAACTGTGTCTGTAGGACGCCCAACCAAGCCGGAGGTAACACGGGGATTCGAACCAGCGATCCCCGTGTCGTTAGGCAACGGAATAGACTGCCACGCCACCTGGATGCCCCCAATATTTTTGAAATGTAATCAGCTCATCCAGGGCACCAAAGAAAGTGACTCGCCAGGGGGGTTAATTGGATTTAAAGCACAAAGATATGCTTTAGTTCCTCCTACATTTCAGATAGTACAAATGCTCAGTGCCAAGGCTGGTAAATCAGGATCTTCCATTTTGACAAGCATAAAAAGGCTTAGTCTCTGCACAGATTTAGTTGAGCTTGCAGTCGTATATTTCCTCAAGTAGGTCATCACTAGGGGCCCTAAAATGCTCACGCTTGAAGGTCCTCGCAGACCTCCGTACATAGGAGGTCAAACCCCAAAGCTATGAGAGAGACATTAATTTCCAGCTCAGTGTGTGGTCAGAATAACTTTCTCAGAGTAAGAATGAGGAAGAGATCGGCACATTTCATAAACGTTGGCTTATGGGTCACCACATAATTAAAAGTTGCTCAGACTCGATTTTCACGAAGGAAACCAGCATCAAATTTCCCCAAATTTCAGTCAAAAGGTACGCTGGGATTTCTTCCCATGTTTCAGCAGGCCCTAATGGCTGTTCAGTATTTCAGCGGCAACTACTTTATCTGAATATTATATCATCCTTGACCCTGAATGTTCCTGGCGGTCGTTTTCCATATTGAATAACCAGGGTGTGACTTTAGATTGCGTCGCTGATACGGTAAAATGTATGAAATTAACATTTACACATCATATCAAGTACAATACAATAACTATTTCATGAAATATAACTGCAAAAGATTTGCAGTTTATGCATTGAAATCAGTTGACTGAATTGATATGATGAAGATAAATCACCCCTCTGTATTGTCCCTGTGCTATATAAAAGTGCTATATAAATTGTTATTATTATTATTATCATTGTTGTTGTATTGTGATAGATCCAGATAACAGCAGTAGCTAGAAGCAGGGCTACAAGAACTCCCGATACCCCCAAATCTGTGCTTTATCCCCGGGCTATGGAAATGTTTATAATCTGATGGGCAGCGGATGCAGACGGGCAGTGTGAGCCAACATCCTGATCGTTTCGGGGGCTTCATGACCCCTCTGACAATGACCTCCCACCATGCAGCCAATTGATTGGGACATCATGCAGTGTATGTGTGTCTCTCCAGTTCACGCACTGGCACCACTTCACCAAACTGTGACAGAAAGCTGTCAGCTTTAGGGATGGATCATTTTTTTATTTATTTTTTCCTTTCCAGAGGCATCAGTGGAGAAAAGTGCCGTTGGATTCAGAGTGACAGGCAGACCTCGTAGGTTTAAGCAGATTAATTAGGGTGTAGCGAGGGCTGTGAGGATTCTGCATGCCTGTTGACAGAGCTTTGCATACAGACATGCCCCACAAACATGCACTCCCCCCCCCCATCCACACACACACACACACATGGAAAACACATACAAACACACAGGCATTCAAAACACACACACACACATGCACAAACATGCACACAAACACAGAGAAGACGGTGCTGCAGGGCAAAAAGTTTACCATAGCCCCCACTCCTCCTTTCTCTTTGGGGCTTGCTCACAGATCACACTCCTCCCTTGCATCCCTGTCTGTCTGTAACCTCTCCAGCTCTCCCCTTTCCCTCGCAACAAATACCCACCTTCGTTAAGAAAAACACCGCTTATTTTAGGAACAGTTTTAGCAACGCTCTCCGTATCATTCATCACAGCACAGTGTTCACAACAACATGGAGGTCCAAGACAATGTAGAGGAATAAAGTACACGAAAAAAGGTACAGATAAATAAGGCAGGGCTGTTACCTGCCGAACTGGCACAGATTTTGAAACTGCACATTAGTACGCAGAACTCAGTGGTGTAGTGGAGGGTGTACGCAGGTATACATATGGCGTATACCCTCCCCTTTTTCTGTCAATTTACAGTGTAAATCACCTCTCAGCCAAAGAGCCATTGAAATATATAGGAGAGTACACCCACTATCTCCTTAATGATCTACCCAGCTAGGTTGCAGCATGCTTACCTCCTCAGCGACCACTACACCACTGACAGAACTGACAGCGGCAACACCGGTAACGACAGAATTTCAAACGTCTACAAAATTCAGCTCGCGCTAAAGAAATAACTAGCACAGCAGGGGCATCAGATATGCGATCCTATTCAGATCCTATAGATCCTATAGATTCCTATAGAGAATGCTGGATTTAAGCATAAGTTATTGTTATTACATTTTAAATAGCATATTTAAATTTAACCATACAGCCTTAGTGTGCGTGAACCCCCCCCCAACCCCAAAGGAAGAAAAAAAAGGCAGTTATATCACACTTGATACTACGTGGCCTATCTTTTCAAAGAATAATTTGAAAATGTAAATGACAGTCGTCAGGGCATAAGACCAATGAGCTGTTGATCTTTACAAATCAAGATTTGATATCGCGGGAAAAAAATGTCTAAATCGAAAATCGTGACCTTAAAATCGAAAGTCAAATCGAATCGTGGATTTGGAAAACCCTGACACCCCCTACTATCTGCCATCCCATCCCATTGCACTGATTGGTATTGAAGACAAGAGGAGAAAATAGAAGATGCAACTACCCAACCCCCGCCCCCCGCATTCCTCATCACCATCATCATCTTCATCATTACATGAAACTTGACCGAGAGCAGAACCCCACAATGCCGTGCAAATGTCGCCCCGAGTTAGCATCAAGAAGACACAAGAGATATGCATGCATCATCTGGCCAGGAGAACATCACTTGTGGGAAGACAGCCAGAGGCCCTGAGGAGGGAAGGGGAAAGGAAGGGGGTGAGCGAGAAGAAGAAGAAACAGAATAAGAAAGAAGAGATGGATGGAGGGACAGAAAAATAACTGAAAGAAAGGGGGGGGTAAGAGAGGAAAGTGGAAAGAGAATGAAGGACTGCAATGGGTTAAAAAAAGAAGAAGAATATAATGAGTGGGGCATTCACTACAGCAGAACCAGACAAATATTGCAGAGAGGCAATCAGACAAAATGGAAGCCTAATATC
The DNA here is from genome assembly GCF_029633865.1 of Lampris incognitus. NCBI lineage: Eukaryota > Metazoa > Chordata > Actinopteri > Lampriformes > Lampridae > Lampris > Lampris incognitus. The sequence goes on from NC_079218.1 coordinate 14,881,311, forward strand.
CCCGCACAGCATAATCTCCACAGATTCAAGCATAACGCGTAATCTCCGCAGGTTCGACCACAATACACCATTTGCCCTAATTTTGAGCCAATTACAGTGTGTGTGTCATTTGGTTTGCATGTGAACATGTTTATGAAGGTGATGGGGAGGGGCCCGAATGTGGCAGTTAGTGAAATTAGGGAGAGGGGGGTGGGGTGGGGGTTCTCCTCCGAAGAGAGCGGACAGCTGGGGTGCATACAACCCCCCCTGCTCCCTCCTTCTATATACTCTAATGCCCTTCACTGACCAGATTAAGGCCCAAATGACACACGCACAAAGGCTGGAAACATCTGTTCTGGAACACACTGTCCATTCTTCCCCCACGCCGAGCTCTACTGGTCACTCTTTAGTTCCAGTCCCCGTGCGCACAACATCTGCAGCAACGAGCTAGTGCACATTAACTACTGGAGCATGAGTCCAACCCATAAACCATTAGAGCACTGCACTCCTTTCAGGCTCGCTTCTGCTTTTTGAAACGGGGATCTGTTGCACTGACCCCCGCTTCATCAAATCGATGATGGCACCTACATTTGCCATGGAGCAAATGCCAGAGGAGCATATTTGGTGTCTAAATGAATAAATTTGTGGTCACCATCAAAGTGCTGGAGGAATGCTTCGCAGAGCTGTGCTGCGGCCTTGTTGCGCAACAGTGGGCCATAGTGACAGAGTAAAGAAAAGAGGGATAGAGGTAAATTATTTGGCATCTGTTTTGATGTTACTTTTTCTTTCTCACGTCCTCCTGTTGGCTAGAACCCTGAAACTTGGCTTGGGGGGGGGGGGGTGAGAGCGGAAAGGAAAATAAAAGAGATCAAGAAAAGAGAGATGCAATGGCTGCAATGTGTTAGATGCTGCTATTGTGCAACATCCACTTTGCCTTGTTCTGTTTGCCTAGCACTGACATGCAACACATAAAGCATCCTGGCTGTCACGACACTATATCCTTTTTTAGCAGCTATTCACATCTTGTGGGTAGCCAAAAGGCACTGGTTGTGAACTCAGAGATATTTCCTCATTTGTAAGATTGTATCTTGGTAGGCCTACGTGTAACACGTTCTGCAGACTAGCCATTAAAATGTTTATTGTATTCATAGAGTGTTAATTATGGTTTCAATTATGAAGTCTGCCTCGAAGATCCCTGCAGCAAATGAAATGCCTTCTGTTGGGCAAAGTCTGTGGCTTGCATTACTTTTCTATTCAGAAGGGGTATTTGTATAACATCTATGGCGGAAGGGGAGTCATTACAGAATGAATGGTGCTCACTAATGGCCAATATACAGGGGAAAAAAGTGTGGTGGAAGCTTCTATTAGGGACAACCCCAAAGGTATAATAGCATGAAATGATAAAAGCATGCACGACAGAAACAATTGGCTGATATAACGAATCAAATAACCAAGATTATGTTAAGTGGTCTGAGAGAAAAGATCAAGAAAGATATACGATGGAAAGAGAGGATGAGGCTGTAATGAAGGGATTAGACTGAGAAGAAGCTTCGAGAGCGTGTGCCCATCTTGCAACGGCTTGCTAAAGCTACAATCTCAAAGATTTTGTTTTTCGTTTCCTTATCGACATTTATGGCGATGCCGGGAGACGAAGTCGTGCTGGCTCTCTTCCAGGTCCCAGAGATCCGCTGGAAACGGCACTGTTGCTGTGCTGTTACATCAGCACCAACAACCACAACAGCAAAAGATGAGAGATGCTGGGTGGATGGAGATGTTGGTGTTGCTGGAAAAAAAAACCCAAAACACACTAGGAGCAACCTTGCATCATGGACGTGCTTGTCCGGATGTCAGAGATACTGATGTATTCAGTTACACCAACCACATTCACAAAGTGATAGGATGTTTATATGAAGTACTCAATGGCAGGTTAAGTGCATGCATTATAATCGTTATAGCATGCTAGTTACTAGCCAATGCTAGTTTGGGCTAGTTTTCTTTTTCTATTTAGCAGAAACTATTAACCTTAGTTTTCAACCCCTTATCATATTTGACTGGCCTGCCTGATGCCGGGTTTCACTTTGAGTTCTCTGAAAACCCAGAGGAAAGTTTTAAACCCGGATCAGCACAATATCTTCATCACAAAAGAGGGGCAATAAACATCCCCTATCTGTACTGGAATTATATTATTATTCAGTGGTTACACAGAAGACAAAATTTATGCTTTCAATTTTTCAAAATATTTGCTAGTAGAGGAGTCCAGGTGGCGTGGCGGTCTATTCTGTTGCCTACCAACATGGGGATTGCCGGTTCGAATCCCCGTGTTACCTCCAGCTTGGTCGGGCGTCCCTACAGACATGATTGGCTATGTCGGTGGGTGGGAAGACATTTGTAGGTATGTGTGCTGGTTGCTGTACTAGCGCCTCCTCTGGTTGGTTGCTAGCTTGTTTATGTAAAGGTGTTTCTGTACAAAAAAATATGTATATTAGTTAGGAAGGAGTATGATATTTAGGGTCAAAATATCATAAGTATATGGAGTAACAGATAATAATTGTGTTAATTCTTGTTTAATCCCTACACAACTGCAGTGCAGCTTCATTTTTTCGTGGATTTTTTTTAAGACATCAGTTTTGAGTTATCCTCATCATCTGCTGCTGCTGCTGCTACAAGAGGAGTCCAAGGAAAGGTTAGAGGCCGGGGGGCTGGTTGAGATGGAAGCAGAGGAGGAGGGAGGGGAGAAAGGTCAGGGTGGAGCCAGTGGATGAGGGTTTGATCAAGAGTATGAACCTCCTCTCAGAGTGAAAATCGAGGCCAGGATACCATGAGATATAAATGTTCCGCATACCATAGGGCTTCACGCTGCACTGTGCCTGTAAAAAGAGTGGTGTGAGTAGTATCTCCTGCCAAACTCAGCCATTAATTTTCCTGGAGCCAAACTGACAGTAAACAAATGCTGATGCGCAACAATATTGATTTTTAATTCCAAAGTCTGGAGTAGCCGCTCTGACTCCAGAAGTGAGAGTATAACATTGGCTCCCAGGAGCCACGTTTGATGTGTGGCCTCCTAAAGGGGCGATGGTCGGGCCCGCTGATCCTCCAAACACTGGGGCAGTGCTCAGGGAGATGCCTATAGAAAGTCAAGTCAGTTCAGGCGGGAAGGATGCTTCACCAAATATTTTGGTCAGCCACCCACCCATCCGTTATCCAAACCGCTTATCCTGCTCTCAGGGTCGCGGGGATGCTGGAGCCTATCCCAGCAGTCATTGGGCAGCCACTGCTTGCCAAAAATTCACAAAATATAACAAAAATATAAATATTATATATATTATAAAATATATTATAAAATATAATCAAAATAAAAAAAGATAAAGAAAAGCAATTAAAATCCAAATTGTATTTAGTTTCCTTACTTACACATTTCACAGTTGGAACATGTGACCAACGGCAGCTACGGAAATCATCACAAACTCTCACTACTATTTTTCATCGAAACAAATTTCTCTTTCTCTCGGATACACACCAATTCCTCTACTAACCAACAATGAAGAACTGGCGGGTTATATATCACGCTGGCAGGCTGAAATCATCTTCTGAGTGGTTAGATATGTGCTGAGGTGGACACCCCGGCTTCAGAAAGTAAAACGTTCTACCATGTATTTGTTCTAGCCATGCACTTCAGGCGACTTCACTCTACTAAATTCAGCTGGTGTAGTGCATGGGTGGAACAAATACATGGCAGGACTTTTACTTTCGGGAAGCCGGGATGTCCAGCTCTGGATATGTGTCAATCATCTTGATGTTGAGATGCCTGGACCACGCGTGACGCTAGGTGAAGCGCTGCTGAATGATCGGAGTTAAAAATGTGCCACAATTCATAATTATGCAATCGACAACGCGGAGTGTAATCCACTAGAATACACTAGCTAGTGAAGCACAGAAATGTCTGCTTCACCGAAGTTCCTTTAAATGATCGGAGGGTAGTGCTGTCCTGCACAATACATTGTCTGTCATGGCTTTTTTTTTTTCTGCAGCACTTTTTTGGGCTTGAAGAAGGAAATAGTCAAAATTTTGTGCGATAGGTTTGGTAATTTTTTCCTTTGGTGAAGCATTGCTCCACTTGTTGACTTAGAGAAACTTCCTGGATATATTATATATTTACATTTATAAGCATATATGTTTGCTAAACTGTGCTGTCGTTCAGTATGCTGAGGACAACAGTAAATCATATGCTTCCTTTCCACGAAAGGTCTTGCTAACAGCGTAATGAAATGTTGCACTTCCACACAAAAATAACAAATTCAAGATTGTTTTTTTTGCAGGTTTATTATTCTGACCATCTTGAAGGATTATTTTTGGCAGTATTTCAGCTATGAATGATGTAGGATAATGTCCACTGGCAAAGGCTTTGGTCTTCCACATTTGGCTACTATGTGGGGAAGACAAAAAAATGCATCACTTCAGGAATCAGGAACACTTAATTTGTCATTTTATTTCATGTACTTGTGTACATGAAATTAAACTAAATATCGTTTCCCCCAGCCCACAGCAGCGCAGCACAAAGACAAAAACACATATCCAAGAACTACAAGAACATACATATCCAAACTAACACATATATCCAAACTTAACAAAAAATCACTGTCCAAGGGAGCGAACACCAGCCAGGATGACTGTTGGAACTGCTGGTCTGCATGGGCTAGCCGTTACTTTAGCCTTCCCCGCTTCCATGTCCTGTCAGACCACCCTCGGTGTTTCCTCTTCGGACGCAGCTCCGGGTAGGGGCCATGGTCCTTGGGCCCACCGGACGCAACAGACCAGGCTCCCTCAGCCGATCCAACTCCAGCTCTCCCAGCCATACACTCTTGACACACTTCCCCACACTCCACACGACGACACTAAAAACAGTCAACGCCAGGTGAGGCCGCCGCTAGACCACCCTCGGTGTTATCGGAACTGCCGGTCTGCACGGGCTAGCAGTTAGCTTAGCCTGCCCCGCTTCTGCGTCCTGTCAGACCACCCTCGGTGTTACCTCCTCGGGCACAGCTCTGGGCAGGGCCGTGGTCCTTGGGCCCACAGGACACAGCAGACCAAGCTATCCCAGCCGATCCAGCACCCGCGCTCCCCGCCATGAAACAAAGACCAAACTTAGACGGAGACATGGACAAAGACACTGCATGGACAGTACTGGGTGAGGCCGCTGCAAACGTGAATTTGCGCCGCCATCTTCCTGTTATTCTTCCTGTTTCTATTGCCTGCTCTGGAGAACACACTCAAGCCCTGTTTCCATCTACTCGTGAAGTGAATTGCACACACTTTTAAAAAAGTCTAAAGAAACAGAATTGGAATCAAGTGCATCCTGTTAGCTCACTTCAGCTGACTAAACATCCAGCATGTGCAGCACTATGTCCTCAAAGACATTTTAGAGGAAAAATGAGCAGCGCTGACAACTTATTCAATATTCCTATTTCCATTTCTCTTTATTGCACTCTTCCTTTATCAAGATCAAATTTTCCACAGCAAACAAGAAAATGTTGTGCAATTTGTTTTTTAACATTTTGGTGTTTTTAGTTAGCCTCTCCTATCATGGAGCAAAGTGCAAGAAATAGCCACGTGTTAGTTGAATGATGGTGTAAAACCTCGTCTGCTGTGGCATCGTAATCATGTCCTTTAAAGCAGCAAACTGACAGACAAAAGAGTGCGGCACGTAGGCTGAGCTGGAGACAGGGAGGTGTAAGAAGCTTTGACAGCCCATATAAAGCGGCTCATTTTCCTCCATACACTGTAGTGAATCAGAAAAAATTACTTTGTATGGAAGAGCAAGAAAAAACAGATGCTTGTGTGCATGGGGATGTGGGGTAAGAAAGAAGTATTACAGTGTGTACCGTGAATTTCATAAATTAATCAGGCCTGCGGATGTTCCCCGCTTTGTACACTTTGGTGTGTCTACTGAGCTAGTCTGATGTCATCCTACTGCTGCCCGAACTTCTACTTTTTCCTCTTTTTTGTGAATTAGATGATGTGGTGGACTGAGTGGGTGGGTTGTGATGTCGGGGCCGAACGGTGTGACGGGAGGTGAACGACCGGTCAAAGGGAAGACTTGTGTGTCACTTAGTAGTTGAAACAGCCGCTTGGCCTAGATGGGACAGAATGTAGGGTAGATCACATGAATAATACACCAACTACGGAGCCCCTCTGGCTGACAGTGACGGTGTCCCCCACCCTCTCCACCAAGTCAGGGCCGAGACTGCTGAGGAGACGTGATAAAACCACTCCAATTAGTGGGGTGGAGTTATGCCGCGAAATGACAAAGCTATTCCGGGTAAAACATGTAGGTTTCCCAAATTTGAAAGCTGACCGTAGCAGTAATATATCGAAGGTTAGTGAATCATTCAATAATTTTTACAACCTTCAATTAACTATTTGGTGCTATTTTTTTTTTTGCTGACAAAACTAAATATCCTCATGTAAAACACTGCCTTTTACTGCCACATACCAAGCCAAATTCACTGTTATTGATTAAATTATCCTCCAAATCACCCCATTCGCCACTGGCCCTTGAGAACTTCCCATATCGTGCAGAGTTTATGGAGAGACACAGCGCTTCAATCTAAATGATACAGCATGCATTATAAACTACTATCATGCTGCTAAGACGCACAGCATTTCGCTTTGTCGCACGCAGATGCACACACTGTATGAACACACACACACACACAGCTTGGATTCATACTAAAGGGGTACAGAATTGAGAGTCACAGAGTATAAATACCCAGGAATCTGTCTCGGCAAATCATTTACAATTAAACAAATTACAAATCTCATCACTAAACTGCGGCAAAAACTCTGATTTTTGTGCAGAAACAGATCCAGCTTCCCTTTGAATTGCAGGGAAAGTATAGTTGAGGCAGTCTCTCTATCAGTCCTGCAGTATGGTGGTATAATCTACAGACACGCTGCTGCTTCCACTCTCGAACCCCGAGACTCAGTTTACCCAAGATCCCTACGACACTGACTGGACCTTCACCACCACCCTATCTTCTCCTGGATCGCCACCTTGCCGTGGTGGAGAAGCGTGTGTGTACCAATGATCCCAAGAGCGATGCCGTCCGGAGCTTGGATCCTGGTAGGGTCACCCAAGGCGGATAGGTCAAGGGGGAGGTTCCAGATGAAGTGTGATCCAACAAAGACCTCAACGGCGGAACTGGCGGAAGACAATGCCAGTGAAGGTGGATGAAGGCTGCAACAGAGGGTGGTCCCCAACCGTCCTGGTTCTCCATGCCATGGGACTCTGGCCACCGCCTGCCAAGGACCGTGTGGTGGCTGCAGGAGCAGCCACCACTCCACGTAAAAAGCTGTCACACTCAGGCGTCCTCCCGCAAGGACCTAGAAGGAGGACAGTCATACTCGACCCCGAGTGACCGCTGATCATGATGATGATGACCACCCTATATAACATCTATGCTGGACTGGACCACAGGACCCTACCAAATTGCTCTACTAACATGCTTCAAGTCCCACGGGTTTATTCCGAACTTGGAAAATCTGCCTTTAGTGTTTGTGCACCAAACACATGGATTTATCTACAATACTCTCTTTAGATTGACACTCTCTCTACCCCTGGACAGGTTACGATGATGCTCTCAAACCACGTCACCTCAGTGTGCAACTCTTCTCACTGAGTAACGTCCTCTTTTGAGTTGTTTAACTGTGTATTTCTCTGTATCTCAACATCACTGCAAACGAGGGAAACCGCAACGATTTTCGAGGCTTAAATAAAGGTTTGAATGAGTCAGTGAATGAAAGACAGTTTATGTGATAGTGAAAGATGGGTGATGTCACGGCTCCGGCCCTGTCTCCAGCTGTTTCCCCTCTGTTTCCCTATGTGTTTCCTTTTCCCCCTGTGTCTGCTGTTTTCCCATCTGTGTGTGTGTGTGTGTGTGTGTGTGTGTGGTGGGGGCGTGGCTTCCTTCCCTGCCACTCTCTCTGGCTCCCTCCTGATTCACGGGTCATTCACCTTACCCGCCCAGCCTGCACACCTGCCGTCCATCAACTCAGCAGTGTATCTGCTCCGGTTTTCCATCCGCTCGTCTCCAGATCGTTGTTTAAACCCCTGTGGATCACTACTCTCCGGTTTGCCTGCCTCGCCTGCTCGCTTATCCAGCCACGTTCACGTCCTCGTCCGTCTGTCCTGCTCAGCTCAGCTTTGCCCTCCACCATCCAGCACAGTCCAGCTTGCGTCTCTATGTTCTGCCTTGCCTGCCATCCTCATTCCCCTTTATTCCTACAATAAACCCCTTTTGCATTACTTAATCCCATTGTCTGTGTCCGGCATTTGGGTCCGCCTCGACTAATCATAACTGGTGACTTAAAATAAGGCAGCTGCATTTCATCCATGCCACATTCCAAGACCTTTTTCAAAGGTGCAATATAATTTGTACTTCTGAAGTGGAAAGGCTTTGGGGATCAGGTGAATCATACACGTCTTGTTGCACTGCACAAATGTCACTACTGGTTCCTGCCACAACATAACAACGAGAACTGATCGATTTAACAACATCCTTCCATTCCACCCGTTATCCGAACCGTTCATCCTGCTCTCAGGGTGGCGGGGATGCTGCAGCCTATCCCAGCAGTCATTGGGCAGCAGGCGGGGAGACACCCTGGACAGGCCGCCAGGCCATCACACAGGGCTGACATACACACACACAGGCACGTAGCCGGGTAGGTGGTTTTCGTGTCTGAACCCCCCCTCCCCCCGAAACACCACGGCCCGTCTGAAATGGCACCAACAATTAGTTAGTTATCGTTTTGATTATTTGTCACCGCCCCTCTAGCCTACTCATACACTGCATCTATCGTGACTGACAGGTGTTAAACCTGTCAGTTAATTTGTTTCCAAACATGATGTATCTTATTGGTCTGTTTCGTAAAACAAATAAAATCACAGGCTTTTGATTGGCTCAGGGGTCTGACGAGTCAGCTAAGCAACCTGCCACTGGTTATGCTAGCTAAATGGTCGATCTGTAGTTTGCTTTTCAAAAGCAATGGAGCCGCCGAAAGCTACCTGTAAATCAGGCAAGAGCAGTAAAGTTAATATTCGTAAAATCAGTGATTTTTTTGTTTCAACGTGTCCCGACTCAAAAAAGAAAAACAAGAACATTACAGATGATCTGGTCACTAACGTTACCGATTTTCCGGAGCAAGTGTTAGCAGACCCACTGCCCTCCTCCTCGGAGACGGAGCCAGAGTTAGCAGACCCGGCGTCCTCTACCTCGGAAACGTTTTCACACGACTTTGTGGATTATATTGGTGGGAAAATATCAGATGAACAGAGAAGAGAAATATACTCACTGGATTGGACGGCCAATATCGGACAAACATTCCCTACACAACTAGGAGGTAAACTACGTGTGTGACACACACTCAGACAGGGGCAATTTAGTATGGCCGATTCACCTGATCTACATGTCTTTGGACTGTGGGACGAAACCGGAGCACCCGGAGAAATCCATGCATACATGGGGAGAACATGTAAACTCTACACAGAGGACGACTCAGGATGACCCCCCAAGGTTGGACTACCCCAGGGCTCGAACTCAGGACCTTCTTGCTGTGAGGCGACCGCGCTAACCACTGCGCCACCGTGCCGCCATTTAACAACATATCAAGACAGTATTCGATATGACACAGACATGTTTTATATCAGGACCAGTTATATTAAGAATGGACCTGTACAGTATCCCTGTTTGGAGTAAACCATTGCGCTAACAAAGGGGGGAAAATATCTGTGCTAGTCACACCCAACACACCCCTCACTGGACTGAACCCCATCTCCATCCATGGCGAGACAGTAGAATAAGCATGATATATCTTGGATTCACTTTAGACAGTAAAGTCAGTTTTGATCAACACATCACGGATATCCATAACCTCCCAGCAGAGACTCCACGCCACCCGCAAGCTCGGAGCACTTTCTGTTGCCCCCCCCCCGCCCCCGCCTCCTGTTGTTACTTTACAAAAGCATAATCCAACCCATCCTGCTGTACTGTCCCCCCTGTTTCTATACCATGCTGACCCGCTCCAACAAAAACACACTTACCAGGATCACACATGCTGCCTCCAAGATCATCCACTCCCCTACACCCAACCTCTCAGACACGACCGACAGAGCCACCACAGTCCTTGCACTCACAACAGTGAACGACACCGATCACCCCCTCAATTCATGTCACACACTACTGCCATTAGGCAGTAGTGTGTGACAGATACAGGGCTGTGAAATGCAGAAGAGCTCGCTCTGGCACTACACAAACTGCCTCGCTGACCTTGCATAGAGCCACACTTATCTGTGCATGCGAGTTAATCTTATGCATATATATATATGTGTGTGTGTGTGTGTGTGTGTGTGTGTGTGTGTGTGTGTGTATGTATGTATGTATGTATGTATGTGTGTATGTGTGTATGTATGTATGCATGTATGTATGTATGTGTGTATGTGTGTATGTATGTATGCATGTATGTATGTATAGGTTGCAGTGCAGTTATCTGGATGTTTCTATGCATGCACTGGCTGTGAAAACAAATGTCCTGCAGGACAATAAAGATTATATGTGGTGATTAACTCTCTTTACCAAGTCTTAACGGGAGCTACCGAGTCCTTTAAAAAAAATCTTTATAAGCCAGGGAACTTTTTCTGAGCATGCAAATACACCTGGGAGCTGCCCCCATACCACTGAAATCTCTCCTTCAATACTGACCAACTCCGTGGAGGCAGCTGGGAGTTTTGGGCCCTGTTCGAGGGCAATTTGACTTCAGTCGCCTTCAGGGGGCAGACCCTTTTCCATTAACTTCCTGTCCACAGAGATTCTCCGGGGGATACAAACCAGTGCCCCCCCCCCAGTCACAAGGTCACTTTACTGACCTTTAGGCCTTTCCTCAGAACAGAAGCTGGAAACTGGGGCTCTGGTAAATCTGTTCAATACAGCTCAGCTGAGCGGGTCACTTATCAATATCGACACAGAACTGTTTTCCAGTCACGACTCTTACCATGATCCAACCAAATATTAACAGTTATGGCTCATATTCAGCCGTCACATGCTCGGTGAGCTAGCAAAACTGGACCATTTCCTCGTGATTCAAAGATGATGGACGAACAAAAGGAACGGTACATGGACTTCACATGACTGAGAATCATCCCTTTCTCCACTACCAAATACCTCGCCACTCAAACACAACCTCCAAAACAGACACACCTGCATGGTCTCTTTTGCACACGCAAACCCTTCGACAAATAATTGATCCAACAGTGAAACTCTGGTCAAGTTTGTTCTCCTCCCTCACGTTGCCATCTTGGTGGCGCGCTGCTGCAGCATGGGGCAGGCGGGCCTCCCACAGGGGGGCTCTTGTGAACACACAGCGTAACACTGATGGATGGCTAAGACACTGGGTTGCTGCACCTTCTGTAATTAGACCGAGCCTTTTATTGAACACAGCCTCCATGAGCCCAGCAGCGAAAGAAAGACATATCAATCATGACGATAGAGACCTCCTAATGGGGGAATAGATCCCCGTGTTTGTAGTGTGGCTTTATCACTGACGGGGACCTCTAGGATGTGTGCTCCAAACAGGAAGGTACATTGATTGAAGTAGAAAATTAGGGGGGGTTCATATACTGGGATGAGACAGGAGACATTTATATTAAATAAGTTTGTTGCAAAGTATTGCCACCCATTTTCATTGCTACCCATCCATCTATCCATCCATCCATTATCCAAACCGTTTATCCTGCTCTCAGGGTCGCGGGGATGCTGGAGCCTATCCCAGCAGCCTTTGGGCAGCAGGCGGGGAGACCCCCTGGACAGGCTGCTGGGCCATCACAGGGCCCACACCCACACACACACACACACACACACACACACACACACACACACACACACACACACACACACACACACACATACCTAGGGACAATTTAGTACAGCTGATTCACCTGACCTACATGTCTTTGGGCGGAAACCGGAGTCCCCGGAGGAAACCCACACAGACACGGGGAGAACATGCAAACTCCACACAGAGAATGACCCAGGACAACCCCCAAGGTTGGACTACCCCGGGAATCGAACCCAGGACCTTCTTGCTGTGAGGCCACGCTAACCCCTGCGCCACCTTGCCGCTCTTTGTTACTATCATATTCCCTAATATTTGGTATAAAAGCTATAGAGAGCTGCAAAATTCAAATTGATTGAGTGACAGATGCAAAACATCTTTTATCAGAGGGATGGATGTGGTGATGAAGAGAAAATTGAGAATTTTCTCAAAATCCTGCCTGCCTTTGTTAATGTTATATCCGCCAAACCTTCATGGTGGGCTCAGCTACCACAGCTTGGTTAATTCAATTTTCAATGATAATCAGATAACTGTAATTTACCTTTACCTGCTCATTTACCCTTGAGCTACTAATTTACCCTTGATATATATATATATATATATATATATATATATATATATATATATATATATATATGTATGTGCCTGCTGATGACTTTCTTTATTGACTCAAAACTGGTTTTCAACAAAGTTTAAACAAAACAAGGCACTTCTGATGGTAAGATTTGGGATTACAATTCAGTTCACTCGGGACAACCACAATCTGTTTTACACTTTCTCCAACAACATATTTGTGGCACAGTAGTTAGTGCTGTTGTCACCTCACAGCAAGAAGGCCCTGGGTTCGAGCCCCGGTGTTGTCCAACATTGGGGGGCATCCCAGGTTGTTAAACTCCAAACCCTGAGTGGACTTTGCATGTTCTCCCCGTGTCTGCGGTGAGTTTCCTCCGGGTGCTCCGGTTTCCCCCACCATCATAAAGACATGCATGTTAGGGTTTATACTCCTGTCTGTGCCCCTGAGCAAGGCAATGGGGAAAGACCTGGAGTTGGTCCCCGGGTGCAGCATGAAGGCGGCAGCCCACTGCTCCTAGCTACACAGATCACAGCTAGGATGGGGTAATTTGCAATAATTGAATTTCCCCAAGGGGATTAATAAAGGAAACTTTATTTAGGAAAGGAAATAATAATGATATTTTACTATTCCTCCTTCTTTTAGCTATAGCTAAACTAGCCTGGCATTATCTATCAAATGTTAAATTAAAGCTGTTTTGTGATATTGTTGAGGTGTTGTGTCACAGCTCACGGTGTAGGAAAGAGGAATTATAAACAGCTGCTAAGCAGAGTAATTGCTGGATCACTGTATGCAACAAGTGCATTCCCATCCTATGGCTTCTATATATATGTATATGCATGGCATGCGAGGTACCCTTCAGCGTCTATATAGAGACACGTGCTCCAATGACGCCAGTGTGAACCTTCCACCTTGATAAATTAATATTCATGTGATACAGGTTAAGTAGTGGTTATGTTTAAGGTTAAGGTTAGGTAGTGGTCAACCAGGGGTGAGGGTCTCATACCGATGCCAAAGGGTACCTTGTGTTTCATTTCTCCGTGCTTTACCAGAAGCATCAATATATGACACGGTGGGATGAGAATGGGTTCGTATCAATCATTATTTGGTCTATGTTGTCACCTAAAATGGCTTCAACAAGGGTGGCCAGATTTCAAATCTGTCAAACCCAAACACCACCCATGTGAACAGGGACTGGTTTGGGGACTCGATAATCTCACTAGCCAGACCCTCTTTCAAAGAGTTGGGTCTGGCTGAAAGCCATTACCATGCTCAAATAATGAGAGAAACAGGGGAGGTAGTTCCATTTTGAAGAAACCAAACGCTACTGTGGTGGGTGGGCTTCAGGCGACTGTGCTCCTTCAAAATAGTGTCGAGTCTTAAATTCTTTATGTACAACTCCTGAGTTACATGTATGTGATTTGAGGAAGCAGGCAAAGGAGAAGCCTCCTGAAAAAAAAAAAAACAACTCCATAATAAATGTCGTTTGTCGACTTCCATCCATCCACTATCCTGCTCTCAGGGTCGTGGGGATGCTGGAGCCTATCCCAGCAGTCATTGGGCGGCAGGCGGGGAGACACCCTGGACAGGCCGCTAGACCATCACAGGGGTTTGTCGACTTATTCGTATTAATTAAAAGGCAAGAGGAACAAATACAATCTGTTCAAAGGCATCACAAAACAGCAATATGCTGCAGATTTAGAAGAATTTATAGGGCGAATTAGAGCTATAGCAATGTAACGACTGCTAAGCTAACTCCCTGCAATCGAAGGGCCATATCAGGAAAAAAAGACAGACTTTAACCTTGGCCAGGCAAGGTCATCGTGGTTCGAAACCAAGTGTTTAATATTGTTTGCAATCTTTGATATTGCTGACAAAATTAATCAAACATGCCTCGAAGAGAGTGCAATCATCCATCCATCCATTATATTAACCGCTTATCCTGCTCTCAGGGTCGAAGGGATGCTGGAGCCTATTCCAGCAGTCATTGGGTGGCAGGTGGGGAGACACCCTGGACAGGCCTCCAGGCCAACACTGGGCCACACACACACACACACACACACACACACACACACACACACACACACACACACACACACACACACACACACACACACACACACATTCCTAGGGACAATTTAGTATGGCCAATTCACCTGACCTACATGTCTTTGGACTGTGGGAGGAAAACGGAGCCCCCGGAGGAAACCCACACAGACACAGGGAGAACATGCAAACTCCACACAGAGGAGGACCTGGGATGACCCCCAAGGTTGGACTACCCCGGGACTCAAACCCAGGACCTTCTTGCTGTGAGACAACCGCGCTAACCGCTGTGCCACCATGCCGTCCCTCATGTCGCCGAGCCCGGCTGAATGGACTGGGCTGGGCAGACCTGAAAACCGCAACCCTGCTGGTGGTGGGGTGTATGGACGGGTAGGTGACAAACCCTGCGGCCGGGTTTAGTAAACACCAGGCGGGAGCTCGGCAGAGTGCAATCAATGTTTTTTTTGTTTTGTTTTTTTGGCTTAATTATCCATGTGGAAAAAATTCTAGTATCGCTAGGAGGAAGTTGAGATCAGCAACATCATGGGCTCAGAGAGAAAGGGGCCGGATATGTCCGGCAACAGTCACAACTCTAAAGGAGTTTCTCATGTCAATGAGGCAATACGAGGGGCTCAAACGTTCCACCGCGATACTTGCAGATGAAAGCTGCATCAAGTTAGCATGCACAGGGCCAGCTTAGACCTACATTTAACAGTTTGGCTTTAATCAGTATGGTGAAAGGGGACTTTCAGTAAATCTTAAGTTATTTTGACGGTATTAATTCCGGAAAACCACGGAGAAAGTTTCTGACAGACTGAGAATGCGGTTCTGGAATATGTTGGCCCGTTTAAGCAGCTGAAGTTGTTTAGTGAGTAGAAGTTTATGGAGTCCAATTTTAAGAGTGAAGACAGACCCAGGAACCCTGTGGGATCCACTCGTGTCGTTTTATTTTGAAAGCCGTCTGCTATTGTGGGTCTTTTAGCCGTTCATCTTTAAAATAACAGGACCTGTAGACTGTCCTGGGCTGTGAGGGAGACATTCTGAATGATGAATGTGACAGTTTGACGGCTATCAAATTCATTACATTGCAAACCCCCCCCCCAAAAAAACAAACATTTGACACACAAATCTGCCCAACATAGTCTAAATCACAAGGTTGTTAATTTTGATTACACAAATTTTAATCAATTTTCTTTCCTTTCTCAGAAATAAACTTTTTTTTTCTATGATAGGAAAGAAAAAATTTACACCCGTGATAGAGATCCAATCACGGGCTTGTATCTTAAAATCCGACACAGGGAGAGAGAGTCGCTTCTTGGGAAAATAAGGAAGCTATGGCGTTGCATAGTTAGTCGCTCACACCAGGCATATGCTCCTGCGCCAACCAACTGTAAGAAAGTGCACCAGAGCTCTTAAAGGTGTTTGCATGGTCCAATTAACACCAGATGCTAGCCCTAAGCTAACTTACCAAGCATCACAATCCACAGACCTCCAAGGAGTAAGCATGGTCCAGTTAGCACCAGATGCTAGCCCCTTATCTCCCCATCTTCAGCCAAAAAAACAACACAAATTAGTTCCAGTGACATGCTCTGGCCACCACTGTATCTGCAGTGTAATCAACATAAGACGACCAAAAGGTAAGAGGAACAAAGCTGAATACTTCCTTTTTTAAAGCATTGCTATAATTGGGCAGCTCTGGTACATGAAACCCTCAAATGAAATGGGTTATCACAAAAAACAAAAACAACCCTAAATGGATCCATTCAATAATGTTGCAATAAAAGTATGGCTACTTAATCACCACGAAAAAGGCAAATGTGTTGCTATAATTGTGATTCACTGCTTTGGTTTGCAATTACAATAAGCGCTCACAAATTCAAGCAAGCACCGGGACGCCATCAATCTCATTAAGAGGACGATCTAACGAGAACATTTACACTGATCAAAAACCCGCATTTTGGTGACATGATGGTGGGTTTTCATCTAATTTGAACATTACGCTGCACACTTACTTTGGGGAAAGTCTCTTGGGCATTCTCACCGCCGTTTATTCGTCGGAACATGTGAGCTCGTCTTGAGGTCTCCAGCTCCTCATTCGTGATCGTTTTCATCCTTAAAGGCTTTCACGGTATTAAACTCGGTGGCATCCCAGGCATAGCGAGAGCACTTCAAATCTTTGCTCCTCGTGCCTGCGCTGGAAAGATAGTTCTCGTACAATGAGCCAAACTGGAGACACATCAGTGAAATCATAGAAATTACTATTCATCGATTGTCTTCATCCTCTCCGTGAACTTTTCCATTCATATATGAAAATGAAACAAAGCTGCGTATAATTGGATAGAGTCTTGATTAGATTTGATTAAATACACTGAAATTTTCCAAGTTATAAGAACGCCAGTCAAATAGATGCATGACTATGGATGGCTGCGGGATGGAAAGACAGCCCACAGATTATACTAAATTTACTCGTATAATCTCAGTAGGCAATATTTGTTGACAGAAACCCAGTTTAACGGCACGTTTGGAACCGGCTTGAGGAGAGGAAAGCAGTGGAAGGTATGCAGGGGGTAAGTACACAACAGGGACGTTGGAGTAGTAACAGATGGCACGGTTCAACCAGCCTATCCATTTACAGGAAACATCCTCAGTCTATTCCTGAACACAGAGGGCTGGCTGGAACTAAACTGGGAAGTTGTCAATGAGGCTTTATTCACATTACAAGCCTTCATGCTCTTTTTTTTCTTTCTTCACCTCGACTCATATTTGTATTTGTATTTGACCCATATCCGACATCAGTAAAAAAAGAGCTCTGCCCAGAAAGGACTTGCATGCCCATATTTACAATAAAAAATAAGGTCACATGCATGGCTTGCATGCATGTATGAACATCAACATACTACGCAGGATCTATGAGACCTTCTATCATGGAAACCAATGAAATAGCGGTGCAGCCGTTCATGTTATCTTGCTTTATGTGTACTAAACAAAAATGTGATTCATTCCTTCAAGCCTCGCTTGAATAGAAGCATCTCCCAAAACACCAATCACCTAATGAACTTCTCTCTCTCTACTGACTCCTGTCGCTGTTGTTGTCCTCCAATGTTTAAGTCACTGCTGTCGACACTGAGTGATGACGACAGAGGGCTGCACCTGCGCAGTGTAAAAACAACACACCAATTCTGATCTGGCAGCTCCCGCTATCACATCGTCACAGATTGGACATCTGACCTAGGGCCACATACGAAAATGGCCAAAATCATGGGTCTCATTTATTTAAATCTTCTAATGCAAAAAAATTGTTCTTGTACACTCTTGTACACAAAATAGTTTGGCCCTAAAGTTTGTCTCATAGAGGAAGTGAAGAGCCTGGATAACCCCTGAGTGTAGACACCAGTTGGCAGACAATACCTTTGCAAGCCTGGATGATTGCTGCCCATTGAGCACTAGACCCAAATTCAGCATGGTGGCTACGTGTTAACTCTCATCCAGCTCAGAATATATCCAGATAAATGGAGTCCACTGTAGACCATGCTGTTTAATTGAGTAGTGGAACCACTCATTTAATTAAGGATATATATATAGATAGATAGATAGATAGATAGATAGATAGATAGATAGATAGATAGATAGATAGATAGATAGATAGATAGATAGATAGATAGATAGATAGACCCTAGCAACCGCCCAAAACACCATAGAAACCACCTAGCAACCAGCCCAAATACCACAGCAACTGCTTAGCAGCCACCTAGCAACCAACCCAACATACTAGAAACTGCCTAGAAACACCCTAGCAACCACCACGAACACCCCAGCAACTGCCTAGCAACCACCCCACAAACCATAGCGACCACCTTGAAGCCCCCTAGCAACCACCCGGACACACTAGCAACAGCTTAGCAACTATCCCAAACACCCCAGCAATCGCCTAGCAACCCCCAATACCATGGCAACTGCCTAACAACCCCCTTGCAACCACTCTGAACACCCAAGCAATCACCTAGCAACCACTTAGCAACCACCCCAAACACCATAGCAACCACCTTGCAACCCCCTAGCAACCATCCACAACACGATAGCAATTACCTACCAACCCCCTAGCAACCAGCCAGAACACCTTAGTGATCACCTAGCAACACCCTAGCAACCATTCTGAACACCATAGCAACCACCAACCAACTCCCTAGAAACCACACTAAACAACCTAGCAACTGCCTAGCAACCCCTGATTGCGAGACAGATAGATAGATAGATGTAGAGAGAAAGAGAGAGAGATAGAGAGCGACAGAGAGAGAGAGCAGTTTGATGACACATTTTGATTGAACTTGTAACTGTCATTTCTTGCTCCATTTGCACAAATGACATATCAACATGCTTGTCTGCTTCTTGGCGGTCGCTCTGGACCATCTATCTGACTCTGTCTCCTCCTCTTGTATGAAAGGTGGAAAAATGCACCGTCACTGTCAATATAATGTCACTTTTCACAATTTCCGCAGGAATTGTCTAGTATTCCATTATCATATACTAATTACCACTTTTCAACCAGTTCTTGCCCAGAAAGAACCTCAAGGATAAAGCTGTCTTGGCTCTTGCCTAAATGGCTAAAACCTAGTTAAACTTGGTTGAAAAGTGAGAGTTTGGTACATCTAAATCTTAGCCTAAATAGCTCCTACAAAAACAAAAACAATAATATTCTAGCACAATATATGGACTTGTGTTGTGTATTTTGGGCAGTTAAAGTCATAATGTGTCCTAATGAATTAAACAGTTTGGTCTACAAGTTGGCTATATTTAGCAAGCTATGTTCTGAGGGTACATGAGAGCTAACACATAGCTGTCACATAGAAATCGGGGCGTGCTCGGTGGATAGTTGCTGTAGATGTCAGGGAGAATGAGTTACGAATAACCACCAGGCATTGCCTCTGTCATAAGTTGAGAGCTTAAATATTCCATGAGTGTGCAAGAACAAATTTGTGCACAAATGAGGCCCCTGATTTGAAAATATCAAATAAAAATCACAATACATTTTGTGTTCACACTGCTCATTAAAAAACCAAAAAAAAAAAACCAATACAGATTTGTGATCACATGTAGACAAATAAATAAATAAATAAAAGGATTTGGACAATGCCCACCTGATATTGTGAACATATCCTGAATGACATTAAATTCATGATTAATGGTGATTTGTGAAATTAAATGCACCTTACAGTACAGTAGCGGCACGACTGAGCGATCAGGAATCAGGAACACTTTACTGTTTCCCCCAGCCCACACAAAGACAAAAATACATCCAAAAACTACAAGAACACAAATATCCAAACTAACACATATATCCAAACTAAACAAAAAAAATCACTGTCCAAGGGAACGAACACCAGCCAGGATGACTATCGGAACTGCCGGTCTGCATGGGCTAGCAGTTAGCTTAGCCTGCCCCACTTCAACGTCCTGTCAGACCACCCTCGGTGTTTGCTCCTAGGGCACAGCTCCAGGTGGGGGCCGTGGTCCCTGGGCCCACCGGACACAGCAGACCAAGCTCTCCCAGCCAGATAACCTCGACACACCTCCCCGCACTCCTCACAACGACACCAAAAATACCACAGTCAACACCAGGTGAGGCTGCCGCCAGACCGCCCTCGGTGTTACCGGAACTGCTGGTCTGCATGGGCTAGCAGTTAGCTTAGCCTGCCCTGCTTCCACATCTGACAGGAGTCAGACTGACTGCATTGTCTGTATGTGACTTGAAGCCTTGTTGTCAAAACCAGTGCAATCCCACCCAGGGCCCACAGCCGGATCACATCGTATGATTCTGATTCACCAACAAGACTCACAAACAGAACTTTTATCATTTTACAAAGGGATGCCGATCCAATGAGTCCCACTGCTGGCTCTACTGAGTGAAACTGTGCAATTTTGGACTCCGTTTTGGTTCATTATTTTTAGCATCACTGAACAAGTCATTAATATTGTTTATGATTCACTTTCAAATTAGGAGTACAATTAATCCACTTTAAATTTGCCTGCAAACAAAACTCTTGTTCCATCTTTTTCTCTGACACACAATGCAGCATTGGAGACACAGTCTGGGCCCCAGAGAGAGAAAAATTGTAAGTATCCGCACATTATCTGCCAAATTAGAGACAGAGGCATGCTTTTGTTTGTAATTTAGAAATCATTAGTGAATGTATGCCTTTTAGTGGATTTGGGCTCATTGATTAAAAACTACATCTTAAAAAACTGTGTCTTTGTGATACATGTCCCAATCATAAACTCTGTGATAGTGTGCAACAAAACGCAGTTTCTGTTGAGAGAACTCATCTTTAAATGACTCCACTATTGCATCAACCTTGGTAACACTGTACACAGGGGAAAAAAGTAGCCCAGACATTAGATCTGTCTGATACACTGCCCGTCTGGCTGCCTTGGCTGGCTGGCTGGGACACAGAGGAGCTGATTACTTACTGTCTGGCTTCCTGGCTGTATATCTCTTACCCTCAGCGTAGAAAAATAGAAGTGGACTCGTGTGTTGTCGTTTATTGAATTGTTTACACTAATGAAGATCCCTTCATCTTCTCTTTTCTCCGGTGCCTTCCTTCAGCACATCATCACTACTGTATTTGTGTCCCTGATTATAAGTAACGGGGATCTGTCCTAATTCCATCAGCGGCCACTCACGCTGATCATTAGTCCGCCGGTGGCTTGGGTGTCACGGAGCGGTTTGTGGACGCTGAGCTGAACTAGTGCTCAGCTGCAGCGTTTGATAAAACAGACTGAAGACGTAAATAGCTTACTGGGTGGCTGGCTGGCTGAGGCTGTGGACATTGACAGCAGGCGACTGTTGATATTAAAAAGATATACTGGACTGCGCTGATAAACAGCGAGAACCATCTGACACGGTGCATCAATGTCAGAAGCACCACGGCGCCCATTTATCAAGCGAGCCCACAAACCAGACTCATAATAAATGAACGTAGGCTCGTTCCTCTGTGAAATGGGCGATGTTATCACTGCTGTCAAATATGTATGTCAAGCTACAGTGTGCAAGAAATTCAGACAAAGGGGGAAACGCTCAGGTTTCCAGTCTGGTTGATTGTATAATTGGGGAGAACCATGTCTCTGATGCAAATGTATCATTTCTGACCAGATATCAGAACCTTCCAACCTGTCTCTGTCTTACAGTAATTTCCTTCTTGGCTTCCCTCTTGTAATACTCTGACTCTAAATCACCATGCGCCCCAATTAAACCGTCACTTAACCAAACTGATAACGATCCCAATTAAAGCAATTACTCATCTAGATAAACCACAAATGGATAATAACTACACAAGAACTTCTTGTAGTGATGATATGGGCATGAAGTGAAACTGGAGACAAAACTTAAATCTGTTGACTATATCTATCTATATCTATATCTATATCTATAGCTAAATATATAAAAACACATACATACATACATACATACATATCTCTTTCTCGCTCTCTCTCTATATATATATTTTTGTGTGGATTTTTCCCCCTTTTTCTCCGCAGCTGTACTTAATTAATTAGAATGAATTAAGCCCACTCTTCTGAGCCGTCCCAGTCTCTGCTCCACCCCCTCTGCTGATCCAGGGAGGGCTTCAGACTACCACGTGCCTCCTCTGATACATGTGGAGTCACCAGCCGCTTCTTTTCACTTGACAGTGAGGAGTTTCGCCTGGGGGACGTAGCGCGTGGGAGGATCACACTACTCCCCCCAGTTCCCCCTCCCCCCTGAGCAGGCACCCTGACTGAGCAGAGGAGGCGCTAATGCAGCGACCAGGACACATACCCACATCCTGCTCCCTACCCGCAGACATGGACGCTCAACCAAGCTAGCGGTAACATGGGGATTCGAACCAGCGATCCCCATGTTGGTGGCCAACGGAATAGACTGCCACGCCACCCGGACGCCCCTGCTGACTGTATTTTAATGAATATGTGATCTGTTAAAGCCACAATACACATCTTTAGAGAAATGAGCAAGAGTGAGCTAGATTTGTCTCCTGTCTCTTGCACATCTTGGAGTTCGTACCTTCTTTCATTTCACTGCACTCGGGACTTGTACTTGTGTGTACGTGACAAATAAAGCTCTTGAATCTTGAGTCTTGATTTTTGAAAGTGCACATCTGAAATAATCCACTCCCACTCTCTCTGCCTCCCCCTTCCCTCCCGTAACCCCTCCAACCCCATCCATCCACACCAGCTTCATGCGTGTGTGCGTGCATGAGTTCGGGGGGGGGGGGGAATAGCGTGATCCTCCCACGTGCTACATCCCCCTGGGGAAACTCCTCACTGTCAGGTGAAAAGAAGCGGCTGGCGACTCCACATCTATCGGAGGAGGCATGTGGTAGTCTGCGGCCCTCCCTGGATCGACAGAGGAGGGCGGAGCAGTGACTGGGACGGCTCAGAAGAGTGGGGTAATTGGCCAGATACAAATGGGGAGAAAAAGGGAGGGAAAAAAATCACCCAAAGTGGTAAGTAGTTACCCTGTTCTTAGGCACACTTTAAAAGAAATTGAAAGGTGGTATGGTTGGAGCGTATGCGTTTGTGCGTCAGGCCTACAACTCTGATGTGGGTGCACATGGTTGAGTGTGTTTCTCATTTGCAGTTCTGAAGAAGTTCTGATGTTGTCGGAGCCAGCACATACAACGATGAAGCCCCACACCGAGCACTAAAGCAAGCAGTGTACAAGAATAACAAGCCTTCATAAATTATGCAACTAATACACTATCATGTTTTCTTTTCAGGGGGAGACAACGATGAGGAGACGTTGTGTGCTCGGACAGTTGCCGAGGCAGATGCATCCTTTCTTATTTGTAACAGCTGACAAATGGCCAGAGGAATTTATCACCTCCTCCATTCCTACAGTGTGTGTGTGTCATGGGACTATTCACTGCCTCCTCACCCCCTGAACCCGTGGCCCCTGCCTGAGTATTAAAAAGACAAGTGAAGATGGCAAGACATTAACCTCTCTAAAAGGTAATTACTACAGCTTCATGTGTTTCCACAAGCCCATTTATTTACGGTGTGTTATGCTACGATATAATTTTTTCAGGTGCAAACGAAGGCTGTCAGGAGCTCTAATGAAGAAAATTAAATTGGATATAGATTACTGAGAACATAAAACGAAAGTAGGCCTAGCCATATGCCTGTTAGGCTATTCAATTTCTTTTCTCTCAAGGATGTTTTGCAATGCGCTGACACGGCCTTTTTGCCGTTTCCTGTCCCTAACAGAGAAAAGAAATAGACGTGTTTGGTACATGCCGAGGCATTGAATATGGGTGATAATTAAGAGAAACCCCAAGTGAGGAAAAATAACACACACACACACACATGTACACCGATGAGCCAAAACATTATGAGCATTCACAGATGAACCGAATAACACTGATCATCTCCAAACAAGGGCACATGTCAAGGTCTGGGTAGAGTAGATGGTAAGGGAACAATCAGCTCTCGTATAGTCAACATGTGGGAGGCAGGAGAACTGGGCAGGAGTAAAGACCTGAGCGACTTTGACAAGGGCCAAACTGTTATGGCCAGACAGCTGGGTCAGAGCACCTCTGAAATGGCAGGGTTTGTGTGGTGCTCCCGGTCAGCAGCGGTGAGTAGCTACCGGCAGTGGTCCAAGGAGGGACAAACCACAAACCAGAGACAGGGTTTTGGGCACCCAAGGCTCATTGATGAGCGAGGAATGACGGCTATTTCTTACGGTCCAACCTGAGAGAAGGCCTACTGTGGCACAAGTCACAGAAAACTTTAATGATGGTTATGGAAGGAATGTGTCACAACAAACAGTGTATCACACACTGCTGCGTATGGTGCTGCATAGCTGCAGACCGGTCAGAGTGCCCATGATGACCCCTGTCCACCGTCGAAAGCACCTATAATGGGCGTGTGAGCATCGGCACTGGACCTTGGAGCAGTGGAAGAAGGTCGCCTGGTCCGATAAGTCCCGTTTTCTTTTAGATCACGTGGATGACTGTGTTCGGCCCTGTGTGATGGTCTGGCAGCCTGCCCAGGGCGTCTCCCCACCTGCTGCCCAATGACTGCTGGGATAGGCTCCAGTATCCCCGCGACCCTGATAATGGATGGGTGGACGGATGACTGTGTATGTGTGTGCCGTTTACCCGGTGACGTGATGGCACCAGGATGCATTGTGGGAAGACGACAAGCCGGTGGAGGGAGTGTGATGCTGTGGGCCATGTTCTGCTGGGAAACCCTGGGTCCGGCCATTCTTGTAAGTTCCAATTACCATGTAAGTAAGTAAACTTTATTTATATAGCACTTTTCAAAACAGCAATTACCAAGTGCTTCACAGTTGATAATAAAATGGATAAGAGTACAGAACAAGCAAGTAAAAAATACAATTTATAAAATGGAAACAATCACTCAACAATAAGTTCAATATAAACAAACAAAGCAAGATTAAAAGACAAGTAAAACAAATAGGAATTGCAGAGTAAGAAACTTAATAAAAATGCCAGCCTATACAAGTGGGTTTTTAAGAGTTTTTTAAGACTGTGGTGCAGAGTCAGCTGACCTGACTGAAAGGGGGAGGTGATGCCATAGTGCAGGAACTAAAACGGTAAATGCACAGTCCCCCTTTGTTTTGAGTCTGGACCATGGAACAGTTAAGAGCAACTGGTCAGAAGATCTGAGTAACCTTGGTGCAGAGTAATGGGTCATGAATTCAGAAATATAAGAGGGTGCCAGGCCATGGAGGGCTTTGAATGTGGTCAGGAGGATCTTGAACTGAATTCTGAAGCATACAAGAAGCCAAAGTAAGTGTACCAGAACAAGGGCAATATGCTCTATGTGGACGTAGATTTGACACGTACCACCTACCTAAACATCGTTACAGACCAGATACAACCCTTCATGGTGATGGTATTCCCTGATGGCAGTGGCCTCTTTCAGCAGAATAATGCACCCTACCACACTGCAAATATTGTTCAGGAATGGTTTGAGGAACATGTTGAAGTGTTCAAGGTGTTGGCCTTGGCCTCCAAATTCTCTAGATCTCAATCTGATTGAGTATTTGTGGGATCTGCTGGACCAACAAGTCCGACCCACAGCAACTCCACCTCACAACTTACAGCACTTGAAGGCTCGGCTGTTAATGTTTTGGTGCCAGATATCACAGGACACCTTCAGGGGTCTGGTAGAGAACATGCCTCATTGGGCCATTGCTGTTTTGGTGGCACACCGAGGACCACAGCATATTAGGCAGCTGGTCATAATGTTTTGGCTCATCGGTGTGTGTGCGTGTGTGTGTGTGTGTGTGTGTGTGTGTGTGTGTGTGTGTGTGTGTGTGTGTGTAAATATGTATGTGTGTGTGTATATATATATACTATAAATATATGTATGTATGTATGTCTAAACCAATCCACCAAAACATTAAAACCACCTGAGGCCACTGCCATCAGGGAATACCACTGCCATGAAGGAGGGGGGGGTACTTGGTCTCTCATAAGGTCGGTGGTATATGTCAAAGAAACATCCACATGAATGCCAGGACTAAAACATTGCCCAGAGCGTCACACTGCCTCTGCCGACTTGCCTTCTTCCCATAGTGCATCCTGGTGCCATCTCTTCCCCAGGTAAATGACACACATACACCCGGCCATCCACATGATGTAAAAGAAAACATGATTCACCAGACCGGTCCACCTTTTACCATTGCTCCATGGTCCAGATCTGATGCTCATGACCAGACGTGTTATGCTTCAGTCCTCATGTGCATCAATGAGAATTGGGTGCCTATGACCCTGTCGCCAGTTCACCGGTTGTCCTTCCTTGGGCCACTTTTGGTAGGTACTGACCACTGCATACCGGGGACATCCCACAAGACCTGCTGTTTTGGAGATGCTCTGACCCAGTTGTCTCATCATCACAATTTGGCTCTTATCAAAGTCACTCAGATCCTTACGCTTGCCCATTTTTCCTGTTTCCAACACATCAACTTCGAGAACTGACTGTTCACCTGCAGCCTAATATACCCCAGCCCTTGACAGGTGCCACTGTAATGACATAACCAATGTTATTCACTTACCTGTCAGTGGTTTTAATGTTTTGGCTGATCGGTGCATATATTTGTAATGCTGCTGTCTTCTGCAGAATTGTGTGACATAGTCTGTTAAGGGAGACAATTTCAAGGATTATGGTGTTTAATTTGCTTGTGAAGATGCATAAATATTATAAGGTATATTATTTGTTTTGTTTGCTGCTTTCAAAAGATAAGCCTGACTGTTCGAGATCAATATCAAACTACCAAATAGTTTGGGTCTATCTATTAAACAATGATCCTCTGTGGGGTAGCGATTGGCTCCAAAAAGATGTTCTTCTCATTGCCACCCCCCCCCCAATCAAATTAAATGCATTATAACTTCCAAATTTGCTCATTTTTGTTGCCAGTTATTGATGCTGCAATTTGTTTATCATGGCTGCATTTGCTTTTGGGGGCCCAATTGCGTTTCCACGGTCCGGAAATGGGGTCGATAATTCTTCCCGAAAACTGATTTGTAGACCATGGTTCCCAGCACTAAACCAGACCCCAACAGCAGCATCATAAAGGGAATGACCATGTGTGCTACGCTGGGAAAGAAAGCGGGAAACGATTGCTGTAAAATTCTACTGTAAAAGTCTACTTACATTTTGGCACGGAGCGCCAAAGCTTCCGCATCATTTTGTGAACAGACATCAGCGACGTCACATATTGAATACTCTTGCTTGGATGTTGATGAAATTTTTTTTATTGCAGTCACCTCAGCCTTTCCCATTACGATTAATGTTCCTTCACATGTTTCTTCAAGACATCTAAATGTGAGCTTGTGCAGCCAAAAAGAAAAAAAATCCCTAGGGGAGCCGGCCTCTCAACCCCTATAAGCTAGCTAGTTTTTTCCAAGTCACTGGGTTTTGTAGCCTATTAGGAAATGCTATGATGTGTGCGTGGATTACTGAAGAAACAGACCACTGTAATTTGTCCGAGGCTCTTTGTCAGAACATCCTCACAGCGGTTTCATCTATCCACTTGCTCCCACCCGCAGCATTGCATGACAACTCTGGCTGCAGAAATCCTGGCAGGATCTGTGGGCCCTGAAGGAATCATGCCATTATGCAGCGCTCTCGCCCGGATCTATTGAATTACACAAGCCACGGCAAAAGGCTGCCTTAGTTTTGCTCCCTTCCCATGGAAGACAAACCAGTAAAAGAGTGTCTAATGCCCACACAGTATAGTGTAGACCAAAACCAGAGAGACAAAAGAAAAAGCTCGTTACAGTGTGTAACAAGGATATTCAAGATAATTGGAGATGATGTTCGAGTCTTTCTCAACAAACCAATGTTAATATGTCACTAACAATGAATGCAACCTATGCAATATTTATGACCAATGAGGGCCCCATGTATTTCTGAGTGACAGTGGGTCAGAATAGGACTTCCAGTTTCAAGGTGAGAGAACGGCAGCTGCTCTGTTGCTGATATGATTGTGACTGTACCTGGGCTATTATCTGTATTCTGCCCCAGCATGCTAGTCATCACATCACAAATATACATACATGCAAACATACATAACATGCTCCTGGTCCTCACTATCACCACATCTATGTATTATTTTCTTCTTTTTTGGGGGGGGGGGTTTCCCCCTTTTTCTCCCCAATTGTATCTGGCCAATTACCCTCTGCCGATCCAGGGAGGGCTGCAGACTACCACATGCCTCCTCCGATACATGTGGAGTCACCAGCCGTTTCTTCTCACCTGACAGTGAGGAGTTTCACCAGGGGGACGTAGCGCATGGGAGAATCACGCTATTCCCTCAAGTTCCCGCTCCCGCCTGAACAGGTGCCCTGAACAACCAGAGGAGGCGCTAGTGCAGCGACCAGGACACATACCCACATCCGGCTTCCCACCCGCAGACACGGCCAATTGTTTCTGTAGGGACGCCCGACCAAGCCGGAGGTAACACGGGGATTCGAACCAGCGATCCCCATATTGGTAGGCAATGGAATAGACCGCCACGCCACCCGGACACCCGTCTTCTTCTCTTTTTTCTTTAGACAGCTACAGTGAAACTCTGACAGGAAATAGGAGAGAGAGGGGTACGACATGGGACAAAGGTCCCCGGCTGGAATCGAACCGGTGACCACGTAGCATGCGCTGTAATCATGGAGCCCCCCCCCCCTCGTCTATGTATTGCCACAATATATTTCATATGTTGTACATATAATATATCATTATATTGTGCATATACAATGTATCTACCTATGAATTACTAAAAAGAAACAAAACATCTTTCGGAATCATAACATCAACATGTCTCCGCCACTCCAACGCTATAAACTACATCAAAGCCTGAAATGGCAAGTGATCTAAAAAGTGATCTGTGCATCAAAGCCTGAAATGGCAAGCGATCTTAAAAGTGATCATATTCTCTTTGTCTGTGCGGGTATCAGGTAGCTACAGGCAGGTTCCAGCAGAGCGACAGACATTGCAATCATCAAAAAAAGATAACACCCCGCCAGTCGGCTGCAGCTTGCTTGTCATGCTCACCTTCACTCCTGCTATCTAACCGTTCCCTCTATTAACTAAGACCGGAGCTCCAACTGCA
The DNA here is from genome assembly GCF_029633865.1 of Lampris incognitus. Lineage (NCBI taxonomy): Eukaryota > Metazoa > Chordata > Actinopteri > Lampriformes > Lampridae > Lampris > Lampris incognitus. The sequence goes on from NC_079218.1 coordinate 14,910,422, forward strand.
GGTGTCGACCTGCGTTAACATAAAAACAGAAGATTTGAAGCACACCCGCTTTCTCAGCTCAGGCTTCTCAAGGCGAGAGATTTGAAACAAAGAAAAAAAAAACCTTGTAGTTTTCAGCCCCAAGTGTGAGTCCACCTACTGTACAGCCACTGTAGAAAACAGAACGACAAGCATTTAGACGTAGTATCCCTATTGAAATGGAAATCCACCCGAGTGCAAGCATTGTGGAAGCTCTTTGGTAGCCCTGTGCAGTAACATAGCCAGCTCTCCAGGACATGGAAGCTAAGAGACGGTGTTAGGGCTGTAATGCCATCAAGACGCTGTAACTGCAGCTCCTCCGGCGACGACGGATGTGACCTTGTAAAGTCTTACAATGGCGTCATGTTGTTTGAGCTACAAACTAGAGTGAGTTTCACCTGTAGCTTGAACCAGAGAGTGGGCCCATGTACCAGTGTCAGGCTATAAAATCACACAGTCTGCCTTCAATCCATTCCATCAACCTAGTCACTGGACCTAGTCACTGGACCTGGTCACTGAGGTTGCTCCAGAACAGAACTCTAGTCACCATCAAGACAGCTTTTTAGGCCTTTAGTTTGTTATATTGTAGCATCTATCTATCTATCTATCTATCTATCTATCTATCTATCTATCTATCTATCTATCTATCTATCTATCTATCTATCTATCTATCTATCTATCTATCTATCTATCTATCTATCTATCTATCTATCTACTGTGTGTGCGTGGGGGGGGGGCTTTATAAATCTTGTATCTAATACATGGGAGTGTGTGTGTGTGTGTGTGTGGGGGGTCTATAAATCCTGTAATCCTGTATCTAATACATGGGAATATTGCTGTAGTATTTTTCCTTTAGGACTTGACATGTTCATATCAGTGGGGCACAGTTTTGCTCTTTCAGAACTAAAAATAATTTAGATCAGAAAACCTACAATGTGACATGTTAACACGGACAGACAGACAGACACACACACACACACACTGACAAATGCACATACACCTTTACCCAGATGCATGAGCAGTAATACCGGCGGGCTTCGTTCATCAGTCGTTCGTACATAAAGATGCATGGTGTTTTTGTAGCACTGAAGTTTGTCTCTGAGACCAGTGTCGAACCTGGACAACCCTTTAATTCAGACACCAGTTGGCTAACATTAATGTCTTTGCAAGCCTGGATGATTGCTTGTTGCAAGGGGTAGACAATAGATGTTAGGGGGAAGGAATTACAACTAACCATCAGGCTTTGCTCCGACTGTCGCACAACCTTGAGCTAAACAAATTCCACGGGTGTGTAAGAAGAAATTTGCACCTACAAACGAATGATGAATGAGGCCCATTGTTTTGTACAGGCATGAGGCAGGCATTTGTCTTGTTTACGAGTTCAACCGCGTGCCCTCTCAAATACCCCAGCTACTGACCCAAAAGTCTTTCCAGAAGAGCCGAGAAATATCGATCATAAACCAGAGAAAGGAAATGAAAGCAGAGAGGTGGAGACAGAAGAAAGGCGAGTAATATGGGGCGTGGGGGACAAAAAGAAGAGGACGCAGAGGCAGAAACAGACAAAACGCTCTCAAAAGCTCCTATTTCTGAAGCTATCGGCTCGTGTGGAGGAAGATGCCCTCTGCCTTTTCCTTCTTTCATGTGGTCCTACTTGAGCAAGGGCGCAGATCTACATAGGGAAGATGATGGATCAACTTAAGTTGAAGCCGAGCCACTAGTGGTCGTCACTCAGGCTCCGACATGGGGGTCACAGGCAGGTTGAGGGGAGAAGCACTGAGGGAAATCTTTCCTCAACTCTTCCTCTGGGAAAGTAGACATTTCACTCAAACCACCGGGTCACAGTTTTCCACAAGGTATGCAACCAAAACAACCAGGAAAACACACCGTTATTCGCCACACTGAAATAGGTGGTGATGTAGGAACGCTTAGATAGCAAACATATCATAAAATAGAGACACGCACTCCCCGACGTGCAAAGCACTGCTCTCATTGAGCCCAAGAAGGGAACTTTGTGAAAGTGTATTCGGTAGACTTGGGCCGAGTGTCCGCTGGAAACCGGTAAAAAAAGGGCTTGCAGCATTTTTGTGTTTTTTTTTTATTCAATGGAGAGGACATGATCTTTCTCGAGAGCTCTCTTTCAAAGATCTCAAGAAATTTATCCACACTTTTTACATCTTCCCGCTTGGGCTACTGCAATTCCATGTACATCGGGATTAGTCAGTCGTCCCTGTCCCGCCTGCAGCTGGTCCAGTACGCCGCAGCCAGAATCCTGACAGGTACCCAGAAGAGAGACCATATTACCGCTATACTGGCCTCTCTCCACTGGCTGCCTGTGCGTTTCAGAATTGATTTTAAGGTTCTCCTGTTTGTTTATAAAGCCCTAAATGGGCTGGTCACCTTCTATATATCACAGAGCTTTTACGAAGAAAAGAAGAAAGCCACTTTATTTTGTCATTGTACAGTTACAATGAAATTTGTTCTCTGCATTTAACCCATCCTATAGTATAGGAGCAGTGGGCAGCTGTAGCACCCGGGGACCAACGCCAGTTCTTCTTCCCATTGCCTTGCTCAGGGGCACAGACAGGAGTATTAACCCTACCATGCATGTCTTTTTGATGGTGGGAGGAAACCGGGACACACGGAGGAACCCCACGCACATGGGGAGAACATGCAAACGCCACACAGAAAGGACCTGGGACGGCCTGGGTTTCAAACCCAGGACCTTCTTGCTGTGAGGCAGCAGCGCTAACCACTGGACCACCGTGCCGCCCAGTGGTTTTTAACCCTGTTTTAACCCTATTAACCACTTTTAACCTTCTATTCCACCTCCAGGTCTCTCAGGGCGACTAGCTTGGGACTCCTGGCTGTCCTGTGTCTAAACTCAAGATCAGGGGTGACCGCGCCTAGACTGTGGAACAGCATTTCATTCCCTATAAGATCTGCCCCCGCCCTCAACTCTTATTTAGGACCCGGCTCAAAACTTGCTTTTATTCTCTAGCATTTGAATCCTCCTGATGTGGCTGATTTCTGGCTTGTCCCAGTGTCCACATGTTGTTTATGTGTTGTTTGATGTTGCCTACAAGCTATATGCCCTGTTTTACAAGTCGGTATTTCTTGTATTTGTGTTTTCGCTACCTGCTCTGGTCTGTACAGAACTTTGGTCAATCAACACGAGTTGTTTTTAAATGTGCTTTGTAAATAAATTTGACTTGAGATCTTGATCCGATGCAGGGACCTGATCTCTTTTTAGAGCTTGGCACTGTGAGTGTCCCACCTATTCCCAAAACTCAAACGATTTCAACTTCTGGCGAAGCACACAGCTCATCAACTTCACTTCCGGTTCAACCGACCCTTGGTGGCATGGTGGCCCAGTGGTTAGCGCTGCCGCCTCACAGCAACAAGGTCCTGGATTCGAATCCCAGGGTTGTCCAACCTTGGGGGGGGGGGGGGGTCATCCCAGGTCATCCTCTGTGTGGAGTTTGCATGTTACCCCCCGTGTCTGTGGTGGGTTTTATCCGGGTGCTCCGGTTTACCCCACTATCAAACAGGCATGCATGCTAGGGTTAATACTCCTGTCCGTGCCCCTGCAGGAGGCATGGCAAGACGAACTGGGGTTGGTCCGCGGGTGCTGCACGGCGGCTGCCCACTGCTCCTAGCTACACAGCTAGGATGGGTTAAATGCAGAGCATAATTTCCCCACGGGAATTAATAAAGTATTTCAAAATAAAAAAGATAAAATAAAAAATCAAAACCAACCAATACCGATGAAGAAAGAGTGTGAGAACTAAGAGGAAACGAAATCAATCAACAGCGTTGATAACAGAAATCCCCTGTTTATTCCACATATATCTCACTGTGATAAAACAGAAAGCAGAATTGACATTGCTTTTTGAAGCGGTATAAAACAAACATTTTCTTATCCGAAGATCAGAACAAGTTGGTGGTTTTGTCGCGAGTCACTCTTGAGTGATGGCGTTGGGGAAGGGGAGGGTCTGTGGAGCCCCTCAATCTGCTGAGTCTAGAGACCAGTCCATCAGTCTGGCAACGACGGTTGACAGCAGCGCCAAGTAAAAACAGCATGCCCCATCTGACGGGGACTCGCGGGACGCCGGGTACCGAGGGGTTCGTTTTGATGTTGCACCTGAAACGGCTGGTTTCTGGTAACTTCCTTGTTTTTATTGTCTAGCGTGCCAGCCCTCGCTGAACAAAATCTAACCTCGGAGCCCCCCGTCCATCTTTTGTTTTGTTTTTTCTCTCTTTTCTTTGCAATAGTAATAGCCATTTATATACAGGGGTGTTTCTTAGTAAATATACTGGCTAATTACTTTGTACTCACTACCCGTTTCTTTGAGTACTTCCATAATGCATGTATTTTATTACCGTCTAGCTTCCCAGTAGGTTTGAATTTAATTATTATTGGGTAATAACGAAGTACTTAGTGTTAATATTTTATGGGTACTTTGCTAATAATTACATCTTATGGCAATAATTTTTCCGGGTAGGTTGCCATATAGTCTTAATTATAGGAAAATATTTATCTAATTACCGAGGCAGTTTCACAATTACGACTGTTAATTTGTCTACACCAACTGCTTTTGTATTTAGCAGTAAGTATTATATACCTAATGGGCATTAACTCTGTACTCGCTATCCCACTATCCATGTATTTGAGTACTTTAATAACTGCATGTTCTCATAAAGGTTTCCATGTACTTAAATGGTATGTATTTGCCGTGTTGTTTCCTAGTAGGCTTTCATGTGCTCACCAGTTAATGACTTTATATTCATATTTGCTTCATATTTCTAATGTTAACTTTCCTAATTGCAATATTTCATGGCCATCTACTTTCCAAGTATGCTTCTAAGTACTTACTAGGAAAGTATTTAGGACTTGCTATGCAGCGTTGTAGACACTTTCTCAATAACTATATTCTATTTCCGTCTTATCTACTAGCAAATACCTGGCGATTAAAGAAATGTAAAATAAAGGTTACCCAAATCTCTCACTAAATGTGGTCAGAAATATTTGAGGGAGTGTTATTCGTAAACCGGCTTTGGCTTAATATCATACTTTACCAAACCGCTCAATGCTGCAAACGTCAGTTGGCTTCATAAACGTGGTATTTTGAATATGTAAGGCGATACCGCGCTTATATATTGATATCGTGTAAAATCCTGCATGTTTATCGTGATGATAATATTTTTCATATCGCCCAGCACTATTAGTGAGCGAGCTGCTTTCCAGCTCCATGAGTTGTGAGTTATAAAAATAAATATCATTTGACTGGATTCCCCCTATTTCCTGTTGGTATTCTGTCTCTCTGTGGAAAAGAAAGATAGACCCAGTGTGAGTGTGTGTGTGTGTGTAGGTGTATGTGTGCACGGATATTTGTGTGTGCATTTGTGCGAGCGAGCGTGTGCATCTTGTTCATGGCACCAAATCAGCTCAGTTTAGCACATAATGGAAATGTGAATAGCCCAAAGCACCCTTCTCCCACACGGGCAGAGAACTGGCTGGGAGCAGGCTGCAACTATCCAAATCCAAACGGAGAAGGGAGAGAGAGTGGGATGAGTTAAAATTCTGCCCTCTTTCCCCTCAGTCCCTTGAGCCATTCACAGTTCTGCCCATGCATTACTCCAACTGGTCATCCAATCAGGTCTTACTGCCAAAGCAACGCATATATAGCTTCCACAGAAATGCACAGTGCCAACATTTACAGTACGCCCGTACCCATGCACATCAGTGTGCATGAGCCAGAGACTGCATGAAAGTGCACACACACCGACACACACACCGACACACTGACACACACACACACACACACACACACACACACACTGAGAGGTTAGTAACTGTACCCAGATGACTGCCACACATATCTTACTTAGAGGAAGAGCTCATAGTGTGCCATCCACAAAATGTCACACTTCATTAAACACTAACCTCACCTTTCCTAAGTGCCACATTACAGAGTCTGGAGGATTTTAAGAACAAATAACGAGAACAACCTATCAGCTTTTTATTTTTATGACCTTTTCATTAAGCTTATTAGGGAGCCAATGAAGTAAGTAATGAGAGATCAAGCTGTTCCATTTCTGGAAAGACGTGCCAATCTGCAAAGCGGCACCGCTGACTTCACACAAGCGCGAGTCCATGCCTGCACAGCACACACACACACAGACACACACACCAAACACAGGTGTTGTAAACCCACACAGGTACTAACGCAGCCACACACACACACACACACACACACACACACACACACACACACACACACACACTTACAGCAACAGCAACCTAAGTAACGCATGTGACAAGGGCAGAGTTTCCGTGCCAGAAGGCGTATGACATACATTAATGCACCTTGTAGTAAACAAGAGGAGGCAGTGAGTGTCGGGCTTACGTGCTACTTCAAGAGATGCGTTGCGGCTCACAGCCTCCCCCAGGTAGTTGCGGGCCACGCACACGTAGCTGCCGTCGTCGGGCTTGCTGCGCCGGCCGTGCACGATTCGCAGGAAGAAGAGGGAGCCGCTGGGCAGCAGCATGCGGTGGGAGCGAGGGTTGTCGCGGTCGGTCTCCACGCGCTCCCCGTCTTTGTACCACTCTATCGTCGGGGTAGGACGACCCTCGGCCTTACAGTTGAGAGTGGCGGGTTCCCCTTTGGACACGATGAGGTCAGAGGGGTGCTCCACGATGCGGGGAGGGGAGTCCTCCTGGCGAAGACGAGACCCTGACAGGGGAAGAGGAAAGAAAGAGCGAGCAGTTAAATTAAGAAAACGGCACAACGCGGCACTGTACTTTACTTTTACACCTCGGATAAGGCTAACGTTTATAGATAATGCTAGGTACTATGGCAGCAGTGTGAACATGATGTGATTTATAAAAAATATGGACATTTACGACATGACAGTTGAGAAAAAGGTTTAATTTCAAGTCTTGAAACAGGGGAGTTGACACGTGCCAGGCCTGTGGTCGGACCTCCATGTTCACACCCAGACTGGAGGAGCAAGAGAGTCATTACAGCTGAATCGCTTTTTCATTAAAACACTGCATCAAGAACTGACATCATCGAACATGCCTCAGCGGATGTGTAGCAGTGAACCATGCACTGGATTCTGCAGCGCATAAAACTGCAAATGTGTAACGTAAACAGTTTTCTCTCTCTCTCTCTCTCTCTCTCTCTCTCTCTCTCTCTCGTTATTCTCGCTCTCTCTCTCATATCCCTTTTTTCCACTCTCTCTGCTCCCTCAGTCGGTGGATTTATATGCAGGCAGATTATCTTCATATTACCTGCTCCTAACCCGAGTGAGGCAACAATCTCAGGAATCAGGGACACTTTGACATTTCAACAAAACATCGTTTCCCCCAGCCCACAGCAGTGCAACACAAAGATAAAGACACATATCCCAAAACTACAAGAACACCTATATCCAAACTAACACATATATCCAAACTAAAAAAAAAAAAAAAAAAATCACTGTCCAGGAGAGCGAACACCAGCCAGGATGACTGTCGGAACTGCCGGTCTGCATGGGCTAGCAGTTAGCTTAGCCTGCCCCGCTTCCGCGTCCTGTCAGACTGCCCTTGGTATTTCCTCTTCGGGCACAGCTCCGTGCAGGGCCGTGGCACTTGGGTCCACCGGACGCAGCAGACCAGGCTCCCTCAGCCGATCCAACGCCAGCTCTCCCAGCCAGACACCTTCGACACACCTCCCCACACTCCACACGACAACACCAAAAAGACCACAGTCAACGCCAGGTGAGGCTGCCGCCAGACCGCCCTCGGTGTTATCGGAACTGCTGGTCTGCATGGGCTAGCAGTTAGCTTAGCCTGCCCTGCTTCCGCGTCCTGTCAGACCGCCTTCGGTGTTACCTCTTCGGGCGCAGCTCCAGGCAGGGCTGTGGTCCCTGGGCCCACAGGACACAGCAGACCAAGCTCTCCCCGCTGATCCAGCGCCAGCTCTCCCAGGCATCAAACGAAGACACAAACTTAAGATGCAGACGTGGACAAAGACACTGCGTGGACGGTACTACTGGGTGAGGCCGCCACAAACGTGAATTCAGGCCGCCATCTTCCCACATGAAATAAATGTAAGGTGAACACGGTACCCTGATGATCTGAATCAGAGCCAGGTTACGGCCAATCTAAGTATTGGCTTAACACGACTGGATTTCTTCTCTATCTCTGGACTTGCTTGCTCATGGAGGTATGTGTACTTTAGTCAGAGCTAAGAAATTCAGTGATATATATATATATATATATATATATATAGATATATAGATATAGATAGATATAGATAGATAGATAGCTAGATAGATAGATATGTGTGTGTGTAGGTGTCAGAAAAGTCACAGCATTTGTTGAGTGAGTGACAACATGGCAGCACTTGCTTGTCAAACACCACCTACTATACACATGATGATACTGGTGTCCTCTGCTTTCAGCTGAAACTAAGAAGGAATCTGACTGCATCAAGGTGTTCTGCACAAACACCAAGCAGATAAAGTCTGGGAACAGTTTTGTCTGACGCTGAGATGATGGAGGCTTGGACCTGAATGCACCGCGTCCCTCTGAGTAAACTAACTGTTAGAAAATGGGATTCTGATTATTCTGGTGAACTGAGGTCTGTTGACACTGAACATGGACCGCTAAGCATTTGCACTAAGCCACTGGAGTAAATGAGAGAAGAAAAAAAAAAGGATTAAAGAATGAATGAATGACTGAAAATGCAACAAATGAGTAATAGTGTAAAAAAAAATCATCTCAACTACACTGGCAAACAGGACTAACAATAACATTGGCTGCTATCCTGCAGCTGAAATGAAGCATCAAATGTGAGTCGAATTGATGTTCAAGTCACGGATACTCAGGTTTGTTGATAAATATGGACCATCTGAGAACGTTATAGCTGTGTTGTTATACCCTGTTCATGGTTTATTTTTTGGGAAATAATATTTGTAATCCAGATAGATGCACAGAGCAAACATATACTTCATTTCTAAGCTGTTCAGCCAGTCTAGATGGGAAAAACCAGCACCCAGCTGTCTTCACGCTACCAGTCTGTGCTCGGTAGCTCTCCCAACCCCGGTGTTGGAAGCACATTTTCAAGACTGCGTGTTCAACCCTGTCTCGAGGTATGAAATAAGTCATAATTACAGCTTAAGAACTTAACAAATTGCCCGTGAGGCTGGTAGGGTTCAATCTGTAAATCGGTATTCTGTTCGATAGATAATTTTGCAAAATTGCTCCTCCGATATGAAAGTCAGCCTACTAACAAAAGCAAATGAATGCACGCTGACCTTTTAGATGTAATGTTTATTAAAGAAGACCAATTCATCTTGGTGATATTCCCCTCGCTGTGCTTTTTAATCACCGCTGGTGTGCAGCAGCAAGGACAAGTTAATGGAAAGACGGCCCTGTGTTGATGAGCCTTAGACCTGCATGGGGAAGTGTCTTTGAGCAAGGCGCTGAAAGGCCGTAGTCAGCTACTACCTTATCATGGGTGCAGTCAGATAATGCATAAACAAAATCATGTTTAAAAAGAACATAAAAAAACCCTCAATACATTAACAATAATAAGCGCGGGTTAATGTGATGTCATAACCCTATATAAGCAAGTCCATAATGAGAGATATCTTATGGCCCTGTGTTCGCCAATCACTGTCGTTGGCTATCTTTTGTACCCAAAGTACTGTAACACTTTTCACGGGCCCTTGCACAGTCACAGCCATACATCCATATATGTCCATTGTACATACGGCCCTTTATAGGTGCTACTTTTACCCATGCAACGTTCCCTTGTCCAGTCAGACGAACTACTTATAACTGGGGAAGAACGCCTAGTCAGTGAATTGGGGGCCACCAATCTCCCGGTGTGGAGAGGAAGGCTATATAGCCCCTGACCATACAAATAAATATACTCCTCCAACAATATCAATCAAAACAAACCACAAAAACAAAAGAAAAAGAAAAAAAGAGCGAGTTCAACTAGTTTAGCATTTCAACGCAAAACCAAACTGTTTTGCTGGTATCATCTCTGTTTTACTGGAAACAATGAGGTTTTACAGCCCGTTATATAAAGAATAATCACTATTCTAGTGAGCATGGCAGACGTACATTTCAGCCATAGTTGGTCATGTGTTAATATGGTACAGAAAACAAAATATCAAAACAAATTATACATACATAAATGTACAATATATATAGTGTAGACAACGCCTTGTTTAGTTGGACAAACAACAGACAACATAGCATCCTAAGAGAAAGCTGTATTGGCTGCATCTATAGCCCCATGTAAACCTTGCAAATGCATTAATCCAGAAAGGTGATCACACAACTGCACCAGAGCGCCTAACAGACAACATGATCAACAAAAAGAGTAGATGTGCAGCTACTCTTTCAATCAATAATCAACGGCACGCTCGAACACTGTGTCTATTTGCACCTCCGGTTCTACTTGTCCGGATCCAAATAAGTACACTTCCAAAAATGCCTTGGTTTTTACATCTTGGCCAGTGCTTCGGGAAGCTCTAAGTCAAACATGTATGCTCTCTTCTCATTTACACCACCCCATTACCTGATAAACATGCCTGGATTGTGCTACGGGCTCTGAAAATAATATTTACCAAGCCACGAGTATCTCCCAAGGCACCCGGTTACTACAACAAAACCTTAAAATTGACGGATCATTAAATATTATCATATAAATGTAAACTAGTGTATACACGTGTACAGCGATGGCAGCTTCTCCCCAGATGTACCATCAGAGAAGATCTGAAGCAGGTTCACCTTGAGATGTTACGCTACATTGCGTCCCCTCATAGAAACTAGACCCCCCGCCTTATAAGAAACGGGAGTGCAGACGTGTGGGTTGGGTACATCCTTTTGGTTCGATTGCGGGCACCTCCTGTCACAGATGTGGTTTAATTAGGCCCACAATTTCAGGGAAACGAGCAGCAAATCCTGATGACAGGGCACCACGTCCGCCTGTGCTCAGTCACAGGACTGTTCGACCCCGCATCCCAGCCACGCCACACACAGACCCTCCCCTCTACTGTGGTGTTCTAAGTTTCCTTAGAGGGAAATAAACCAAAAGCCCTTTTATGAGACGCAGCACATCAAGGCTGCAACACTACATGGGCAGGACATGTGCACGTCTTGTCATCTGCACGCAACATGTTTATGCATCGGCGTGGTGCAGACGTCTCTCTGCTGTGGAGGCATGCTGACATTTCAGACCCGGGACGCAAGCTGCATCAGCCGCCTGCCAGCAGCCTCTTGAGCTCGGCATCACAAACAGCGATTATGACCGCGATGACTAGCAGAGCCCCGGCGGCATCGCGAGTCTCTCCAGCCTCGGCAGATGACACGCGCTCCGACCGGACACGCGGGGCTATCGCGTGGCGGTATCCCTCGTGCCGTGGCACTTGGGGAGATATACGGGTTGGCGATGACGACGTGTGTTCTAATGAACTCGCCCCTGCTGTGTTTTACTGAGAACGGAAGCAAGACGTGTGTCTGGCGGTACTGCTAAACTGTTAAACCAGCAGACAGACTGTCTTGTCATCTCAACGCTACACCTTTGGAGAGACCAGTCCGCACATATATGTATAGCCTGCCAACCGAAGGAGTTGTAAATCAAACAAAAACCTTCCCATTAGAAGTTTTGTTTTTGTTTGTTTGTTTGTTTGTTTTTCACGATCGAATGAATACAGTTCTTACAGTGCCCCTCACATCCTGTCTTCCCACCATCGCTTTCAATCAAGTCCACCTTAACGAAACTCTCACCAATGCCGCCGGAGCAGCTGTGGTCTCAAACAGAATGACGGAAACAAACAAACAAACAAAGAATTTGAGGGGCGCGCGCGTGGGATACCGTGCTCGCTGTCATGTTGACGAACGTGCTCTGAGACGAGCCGCGTCTCGGTGCGCTTGTCGTGCCTTAAAGGTGAGAGGGCGTCCGAATCAGACGTAAACCCGATACCGGCTACAGGGTCTGGGGGTCTGGGGGTGGGGGTGCGTGATGAGGACTTACCGTGGGTCTGGGTGAAAAGCAGTCCACAGAGAAATAAACACCGTAGCGGACCCATTCTGGCATATTGGCTCTGTAAGCTCACCAACGCGTAAATTCCTCCTTTTCGCATGAACCAGCCGCCCCCTCCTCCTCCTCCCTCTCCCCCTTCTGATGTGGGAGAGTTGGCGACTTTTCTGCGATTCAAGTTAGTGGAAAAAAAACCCAAACAACAACAACTAGGTTTTAGCAGTGGCAACGCATGTCCCCGTGTCTCCGGGGCAGGCTGAGCGCAGGGGGGAACTGGTCTACTGGTCGACGCGTCGCTGCTTCCCGCACACACCAGCCGCAACCACCACCGACGCCCTGATCGCACGCGCAGCAGCGTCCAACCACTTCCCGCCGCCGCCGCCGCCGCCTCTCCGAGCTGCAGGTCTACGGTGTCCGGCTGCCGGGAAACGCATAATGCATCCTACGCGGGACCAGTTCCCATCTGAGAGGCGGACGAGGGCTTGAGTCAGAGGTGAGCAGTTGCACGGTGCAGCACGGCGGTGCACGGCCCCTCCCCTCCTCCTCTTGTCAAACTACCCCGGGAGAACAGAAAAGGGAAATACACCCTCCGTATCTCCTACAGACTGGGCTCCGATGCTCGGAATGATGTAGAAGTATATGAAATGCTCATGTAGTATATATATATATACACACACACACACACACACACATATATACACACACACACATATATATATATATATATATATATATATATATATATATATATATATATATATATATATATATACATACACACACACACACACACATATACACACACACACACACACATATATATATATATATACATACACACACACACACACATATACACACACACACACACACACATATATATATATATATATATACATACACACACACACACACACATATATACACACACACACACACACATATATATATATATATATATATACACACACACATATATATATACACACACACATATATATATACACACACACATATATATTAACTCCGTGCGTGTAGAGCCAATCTAACACAAAGGGAACATCACTCCTCTTCATGTGTTTTGGATGGCACCAATGGAAACAGAACAATTCCTCAGTTATGCTCCTTTTTATCGTCAGGGGTTTGTGGTTGTGGACTTGTGGGTTGGAGGGTTGATTTGGACATTCTTACTCTAAAGGTTGCTGTTTGCTGAAGTTTTACTGCGACCATGGGCGGAGGTGATGTTCCCCGTTCTCTTGACCAGCTTGTTGCTCTTGGGCCGGAAACCTCTCGGTGCACACAGATAAGAGCTGCAGGAGACACGGTCGTGGACGCAGACGGACCGGATCATGAGAAAATGGATTACTGGGGCACAGATGCCTGAAAGCCCCCTCACCCCACCCCACCCCATAGACGATGAGATTCAGCACCGCCTCAAACAAGCCTCAACATCTTTTGGCCGTCTAAGGAGAAGGGTTTTCCAAAACAGCAACCGCAATCTCCACACCAAAGTGCTTGTTTACAGAGCAGTGTGCATCTCCACACTACTCTATGGATGTGAGGCATGGACCATCTACAGCCACCATCTCAGAAGCCTGGAGGCCTTCCATGTAAAATGTCTCCAGAGGATCCTCGGCATTACTTGGGAGGACAGGGTGCCACACACAGAGGTGTTGGAGCGGGCAGGCAGCTGCAGCGTGGAGTCTACCCTAAAACACCATCAGCTCAGGTGGCTTGGGCATGTTATCCACATGCCCAGCGAACGACTCCCACGAAAAGTCCTCTACAGCCAACTACGCCTTGGCCAACGCACTGCTGGTGGGCAGAAGAAGCGGTTCAAAGACCAAATGAAGACCACACTAAAAAGATGTCAGATCAACAGCAGACCACATCACATCACACAACACAACACCACACCACACCACACCACACCACACCACACCACACCACACCACAGCACACCACTCCACTCCAAACCAAACCACACAACACAACAGAAAACAACATGCTACACCACACCACACCACACCACACCACACCAAACCACTCCAAACCACACAACACAACACAACAGAAAACAACATGCTACACCACACCACACCACTCCAAACCACACAACACAACAGAAAACAACATGCTACACCACACCACACCACACCAAACCACAACACCAAACCACACCACGCCAAACCAAACCACAACACAACACCACACCACTCCAAACCAAACCACACAACACAACAGAAAACAACATGCTACACAACACCACACCACACCAAACCACAACACAACACCACACCAAACCAAACCATACAACACAACAGAAAAAGCACCACACTACACCACACCACACCACACCACACCACACCAAACCACACAACAGAAAACATGCTACAACACACAACACCAAACCAAACCACACAACACAACAGAAAACAACATACTACACCACACCACACCAAACCACGCCACAACACAACACCACACCAAACCAAACCACACAACAGAAAACAACACCACACTACACCACACCACACCATACCTACTACACCACACCACATCACACCACACCAAACCGCACCACAACACCACACCACACCATACACCAAACCAAACCACACAAAACAACACACTACACCACACCACACCACACCACAACACCACACCACACCACACACCAAACCAAACCACACAACACAAAACAACACACTACACCACACCGCACCACACCACACCACACAACACCTCACCACACCAAACCACACAACAGAAAGCAGTGCCACACTACACCACAACACACCACACCTTTCCCCAGAACAGGTACACCAAATTAAAGCAAACAGCAAAGTAACTGAAAAGTCACCCGTATCTAAACAGGATTTACAGAACAGGTTTACACACAATTAAGGCCAAAGAACACAAGAAAATACAAAATACACCTCTCTCAACTGCAATTATATTAGTTAAATCTATCTTTAATATTAACAAAGGCATAGCCTTAAAACATAACAGCAACAGCGAACTGTTTATGACAGAATGACTGAGTTCTTCAACTTGGCAGCAAGAATTGAAAAGTTGAAAATAGTGTCTGGAAATCCAGAGGACACCAGCAAGGCAGCTCAAAAGGAGCTCTATCCTTGGGTCAAGTGGTTTGGAAAGCTACTGACCGCTACCATCATGTGGTTGGGGTCAACAACAGCGGTCGCCACTGAGTATGGTGGAGTTACAATTTCACCCACTTCCCAGCCGGCTGGCGCAAATCTGTCATAACAGATCCTTGCCCCCAACAACTTACAATAACGTCCTTAATTGCATATTCACGCCCTCCAGTAATAGTGCAATAACATTAAAACTACAGTACCCATGCAGCTCCACAATACTGCATGCTGCAATCAAGCGTGAAATTGCCCCCCCCCCATTCTTCTGGGTGACCAAGAATAGAGCTCTGACATTTGGATTTTGAAATATCGGCTCAATATTTTAAGGACCCAAAGTAAAGACTACATAGGCCACCAACATGGTTTCATCATTTTAGAGCTACCGGATCTCTTCCGGTCCCATAATTTTCTTCGCCTATGGGGGGAAATGAATGTGCTGTTCGGTTCCCGTTTACCAGTCGTTTTGTCCTTTCAGTATGTAAAACCAAGATAGTGGAAATACCGTAGGGGGAAATCCTTATATGTGTTGTCAATATGATCTAGTTTAAAACATATATTTGCAAAGAAACCAAGTGCAGATGTGTGTCAGAAAGCCGCAATTTCTCTCACTGCTTAAAACCATAACTGCTTATCTTCCCGCTAAAACGTGCACGGAAATACTAAGCTAATTAATGCTAGCGGTGTTTACATTTTTGTCATGGTGGCTTCCAAATTGGTTCACATCCACCTTAACAAAGCAGAAATTCATATTAAATCTGAATGTCTTTAGCAAAATAGTCAATGTTGGCATCGGATGTAGCTCAAAATAATAATTTTATACCCCTATCCATTTTCGCATTAGTCTGCCAATGCAATAGGACTGGAATTCCTTATTTGGTTGAAACATGGGCGGGGCCAGATGGACACTGGCTCAAGCTGAAATCTGATTGGCCCCTGAAGTGCACCCGTCCTGTCACTTGTCACTGGGCTCTCTACAGATGTCACAATCTGGAGAAAGTAATGGCAGCAGCCTGCGGGAAGGAGGAGTGGGACATCCAGCCCCGCCCACAGGTCAAGCCCCGCCCACAATAAATTGACAGTGACAGTGATTTATGCAGAACATGTCTGTGTTTAACATAAGCCTAGGAGCGTTTCACGTTTTGTTCTACAACACAAATTATAGCCGTTAATATCACGACTGTTAATTTTGAAGCTTTGTGCTTCAAACTTCTATTAATTGCCTGCGTGGATGAAAAGTCGTTAAAAAGTGGGTTGATTTGTGGGGATTATCTTGATGAACAAAATGTGTTAATATTATACGTCCTTGTTCGCTACAGAACTTATTTTTGTAATTTATCCAAAATCCAAATTCATAATTTTACAATTCACGTAACCTTTTGTGCTTTTATAACCCCCATGACGTCCACTTGAAGATGAAAAGGGCTCATTGTAGGAACTGTGGTGATATTATTATTTACATGAACTGATCTCATAGGGAAAACAGTGAGTGTAATAATTACATTCACGTGTCCTTCATTTCCATAACTCCGCCTAATATAGAATCATACAGAACGTGGTAGCAACATACTGCTATAAAATAGTCCTATTTATTGGTCTCGGGGCTGGACCTGTGGGGTAAAACGCCAAATCAAAAGCACGGTGAGTAATCGATGTGGGCTGGGGAACGAAGCATAGTGACGTAATGGATGTGGGCGGGGCTGGATGGACTGGACGTCCAACTCCGCCTTCCCGCAGGCTGCAGCCGGTACTACCTGACAATCTGTGGCACCTCAAACATTTCTTGTAACTATAGTGTGGGAGAGATGGTAATAGTGGTAAAGATTCAAGGGTTCGGCACTTGGAAGCAGCTTGGACGTTAATGAGAATCATATTTATAAGTGGGAAGCTGGTAATTCCGATGTGACTTGAACGCCTCATGAGTCTGCATGGAGAGCTGAAACTGACATTGGCGCACAGCGTCACGGCCTCCACAGAAACTTCATGATAAATTAAGATTCCCCACATTAGTTCGTGTTAACGTGTGAAAGAGCGTTTACTGGCTTCACATAGCTTCGTCCAACATTTGGTAGCAGCAAACTATGACGTCACTAGTTAGTTAGCTATTCTATCGCTGGAGTGCAGTGTAGCTTGCTGGCTAAGTTAGCGCGTTCTCACATACAGTTGCTAGCTCACTTAGGTCTCTTTCTGCTAACCTAAGTTACAACCACGAGCTCACCATATGAAAGACACTTCTTATTTGTGAAATACTGTTCCAGTCATGCCACAGTCATTGCTAAGTAAATGAAACTAATGCTGCGCCCTGGACACAGGTCTTCAGACATAGGGAACTATCTGATCTCCCACTTGGAAAAGTATGATGGAAGTGAGTCCCGGCTTGAATTCAGCATGTCACCAATGTTAATCAATGCAGCCATCCATCCATCCATCCATCCATCCATCCATCCATCCATCCATCCATTTTCCGAACCGCTCATCCTGCTCTCAGGGTCGCGGGGATGCTGGAGCCTGTCCCAGCAGTCAGTGGGCGGCAGGCGGGGAAACACCCTGGACTAATTTGCGTTTTTGTGTTAACTATAATATTTGGCAGAGATAGAAAGAATGAAAAGAAAGGGACAGGCGGACATTCAATGGTTTTTAGCCAAAAAGACACCCAGCCAGCCAGCCGGCCGGCCAAAATGAGTCAGAGCAGTATCAGAGCAGAGAGAGAGAGAGAGCAACAGAGTCCGGCAGGAGTCAGCTAAGAGCCGGGAAGCTCCAACCGCTTTTCACCAGATCACAAAACGTTAGGCACAGCAAGATAATGACAACAGGTAAAACATAGCTGCATTCTATATCACATGACACTGAAGTTCACAAATGGACACAAATGATGTGAGACTACTTAAGTTCACAAATGATGTGAGATTTAAGCAAATGCCTGAATTCTTGTCCCTTCTTGTGAAGAGGCTGAGCAGGGCATTCCCATGTCTACCAGAGCTCTCACTGAATGTTTCAAGCATTGAGTCTTTCCCTTAAATTTTTTACTAATAGTTGTGAGGGTATGGTTGTTAGATGGCATGGTTTTAGCTGAATACAAGCATGGGCTTTTGTGGCGTGTATTTGTGTTTTAGCTGCAAACATGGATGAATCGGATTCAGATGAGGGCAGCCAGAGTGAGGTTGGAGCAGAACCATCGTCTCCAGAGCCTCTCATCTCAGAGTCACCAAGCAGTTATTCTGCTGCTGTAGGACCTGCTGGTAAGCTATTGTTTTCATACTGCTATTGTAGTGAGCAGAATATAAATTAGATAGGCTACTTCTGGATCAACATTTAGGTAATTACTGTTTGTGTATGTCATGATGACAGCCGGCTTATGGAAACACAATTTGCGTAAGTGTTAAGTAAGTCTTATTTCATTTGCTTCTTTCCAGTCATTTCCCAGTACGTTTTCTATGCACCCTAGTTTAAAATGAAATTAATATAAAAATTAAGAATGTTTGTTTATTTTCTAAGCTTTTTTGAAGTACACAATATGCTTGAACAAGGCAAAATATATTCAATGATGTGCCTCTTTGCTCAAAGCTATAGAGCCAACAGCAAACAAGGAATGACCGGTGAATGTATATACACCTCACTGAATAAGGAACTGTGGATGGATGTTGGACATATTCTTGGCCCCTCGGTGTAAAACGTGGCCCCTTTATGGCCGTTGCTTTAGAAAAATCCTAGATTCGCCCCTGGGTTGAAAATTTACTTTCGGCTTTGATGGTCTATGTTTGCACATTTATAAGCTATAAAGTGACCTTAGAGCAAATGAGAAAAGAAAACCCTATCAGATTGATTGCACTCTAAGGGTGTGGTGAATTGTACTGCAAACGTTATGCAGTATTTCGGAAAGGAACTCTGCGCTCATCCCTCTTTTACCTATATAAAGCTTTTACGATGGATACGTGCAACCTGTAAATGGCCAGGCTCTTTAGACATGGACTTGTGCAAACAGTCCTGGTTTAAATGGGGGGGGGGGGGGGGAGGTAGAATATCTGAAGAGGCATGCATCATGTGGTGGGCTGCATGGTTCTAAGTCAGCTCTGCATGGTGATAGTTTCCACACGTTATATTTGTGTTGCCACAGATCACCATAGGAATGGTGAGTTTGGTCAACGTGATTGTGAACTGATCAGGTGGAACCTATCTATGGATGTATTAAACGCTGGATGACCAAGAATGGCAGCCATTTCACTCCAATGATAGCTGGTCCTCCAGTGCATAAGGCTAATAGGGCCTCAACGGCCAAGCTTGGAACTACAAGTCATGTCATGCCGTGGGGCACAAAACAACTTTGTCCCACAGAGATATATTGGAAAAGAAAGGCCTGTAAAACTTTGAAAATACAATCTGAGCATCGAACAAACGCAAAAACAACTCTTTGAATGATCAAGTTTTAAATTAATAGGTCTATTTTTTTTAATAAGCTACTGTGTTTTCTGTGTTTGTCTGTGTCTGTCTTGCACTGTTTGGTGAAGCCACAGCCGTCATTTCATCTTTAACATGTGCCTGCACATTGTTTTTAATGACAATAAATTGAATTGAATTGAACTGAATTATTGTGAACATGTCATGTAGTGAATGCCATTTGTGCATTATCATGTATGCTATATGCACCCACTTTGTATGAGCGCTTCCACTTCTGCTGTGTACAAGCCCACCTGGAGTCGCTCTGAGAGTGCAGGCTTTTAATATTTCTAAGATTTCCTTCATACCACAAATTAACAGCTGACAGTGTTATCAGGCAATCATGGATGGCTTTTCTATTTTGCTTTAAATTCTCTGCTGATGGCATAGGTCACTTGCAAACTACGTTAACTAAGACTGCTATTATTAGTCTTATTCAGACTTGGTTCTAGAAAAAAGGTGAAAAAACAAATAATAAATAAATTTAAAACAAAAATCAAATAAATGTATCATATTGCAGTTTTAGACGGTCCCTAAGCTTACTGGTATCGAGCGTTGCTTGGACAGACATTGGAAGTTGTTTATCCACAGCCGCATCATAAACTAGAAAATATGAGACAAAGCTTGGAGACAGAACACTTGAATTAATGATTTTTTGTTATTATATTAATAATTTCTTAGTTATTATTTGCTAAAGGAACTGTTTAAGCCCTATTAACTTTCGCTGGCTCATAGGAGTAGCAGGCTAGCCTGATAAATTATCGAAATTGCACATTCTCACCACTCTAATACACGTTATCCCTCGACAACTTACTTTTTATATCTGTGCAGTCATCTGAACACAGAAACAGAAAGACATGCCTATAACAACATATGTAATGTACTAAACACTAAGCTGAAATAAAATAAAGTGATCAGAGAGAGAAGCATGCCTGTGGTACACATCTGCACAAAAACTGAGCACGACCAAGTCTTAGCAAGCTTGCCGCTTTGACCACAATAAAAAATATTCTCTGTAATATTGTCATATTGCATGGTAACGTCACCGATATTGTACTTATGAAATTATATAACCACAACAAGCCGTACAGCAATTGTAGGTGGAACAGGAAGAGGATGGCTGGATGCACTTGATCTTTTTACTCGGGGATGCTCAGTGTTCCCACCTCTTTAGGGTACCGGGTGTCATCAAAATTACTCAAGTCATAATCTTATGCAATGCTATGGCTCCCTGTGTTGACACCTGCCATAAAGATGTATAATGTCTGGTCGGATTGCCATGCTATGCCACCAGGACGGCGGGAAGTCAGGCTATATTATGATGGTACACGGCACACTAACTTTTTTTCCCCTCTTTTAGGTCATCGATTCGGCTCTGTTGTATAAATGAGTGGCTTCTCGACTTGAACAGAGAACACTTGAAGGGCGGCTTTATGAATTCTAAATTGTATAAAATCCTTAATAAGAAAGAAGCAATCAATGAGCAGCGGCTCCGACTTCGACAGTTCAAGCGCTCACAGAGAAAGCAGACAGTACTGTAACACCTAGTCTCGTGTTTATCAGCATTTCAAAAGCTCAGATGGTCTGAAAACCAACCCCCCCCCCAGTTTTACTAGCCCCCATTTTATCTTCATGCTCATTGTGAAAGCTGTTAAAAGGGTAAATGAAAAAAAAAAAAAAAGCACTTCATTTCTGTTTACTGCCTGGGGTGCTACCACTGCCTCCTCCCCAGAACTGCTCAATACTGTCAATAGCATTATAAATGCAGGGCATCGCCACGAGATGAGAACGTGATGGGCCGTATCTGGCGCTATTGATCCAGAACGTGAGATTAAACCTTTTCTTTGGCGTGACATCCAAGAGCAGTTGATCGAATGATAATTGTCAATGATTGGTAAATCCAAAATGCTTAACGGGGTGCAAAGTGAACAAAATCACTTAGGCTGGATAGATCTCTTCCATCAGAGAAAGACATGTTTCATAGAGCTTTCCTCTGGCCTCTCAGCGGCTTTTTGTTACGCCTCACTATCCTGCAAGCTTTCAACAAAACTGAAGTGCAGGCACGGTCTGGCAGCATTTACACAGAATATCAAGGTAGCCCAAATGGGGTTCGAGCACAGTGAGGGATTAACACGCAGGTACTAACAGCCCCAAATGGGGTTCGAGGACAGTGAGGGATTCACACGCAGGTACTAGCAGCCATTACTGATGACATAGATATTATTTCTTCCTCCCATACCGGGGGTGAACAATGCTTTCAAGGGCTATCTTCAGCTAAAGTGCAGGCGATCACAGATGTAAGGAGGGATGAAGAAAATACGCCGTAAAAGAAATGCAGAAAACCCAAAATGGACACTTTGAAGGTCCAAGTGGAGAATTTTAAGAGAGAGCCAAATGCCATAATCACTGTAAATGTCAACACAATCCCAGCTTGATATGACACAGCATAAGGAAATAGCCTAATGGCCTTTTAAAAATATTCAAACCTGACCTTTAATTGTGATGACTACGTCTTGGCCAAACAGGTTAATATGTTTTAAAGCCGCTGCTCACCACTGTCATGTCGCATTTAAACTGCAAGTATTAAGTTTTGTTGCACCTCACAGAAAATTGCGGCAGAACAATCATGATTAAAGCAGTAAACAGTGATTCTGGGCTTCAAACCAAATCTTAAAACCTCAAAGACCTTTCCCCATAGAGGAATAGTACAAATATGTTAAAAGGCTGGATAGCTACACTTAAAATGAATACCACTGTATTTTTAACAACGACATCCTTCCTGTGAGGTTTCGACAGTTGAGACGTGAAAAAAAAAATCAAAGTATGACCGTTCAGACCCCTCGTCAGCGCCTCATGGCTGCTGAGACTAGTCAGTTAGGAATTAATGAACGGGCTGAATAAATAATAATAATGATCTTGCTGTCAACTGAAAAGAAATTAGCCCAGCAACTGTATCTCGGGGGTTAATGTGAACTAATTGATTGCAGGGACGAAAAAGTCATTTTCAAAATGGCGTGATGCGACATTCTTTCGATACTTTGTCTTAGTGCAACACACGGGATGCCATGTTTAAGCACATGAAGCAGGGTGTATGTCGGTCTTCTCCTGGATCGCCACCTTGCCGTGGTGGAGGAGCTTGTGTGAACCAATGATCCCAAGAGCTATGCCGTCTGGAGCTTGGCTCCTGGGAGGGTCACCCAAGGCAGATAGGTCGAGGGGGAGGTTCCACATGAAGTGCGACCCAACAAAGACCTCAACGGTGGAACTGGCGGAAGATGTTCCCAGGTCACCACGGCAGTGAAGGCTGATGAAGGCTGCAACAGAAGGTGGTCCCCAGTTGTCTTGGTTCACCATGCAACTGGACTCTGGCCATCCCCTGCCAAGGACCGTGTGGTGGCTGCAGGCACATCAGCCTCTCCATGTAAAAAGCTGTCACACGGAGGCGTCCTCCCATTATGTGGCTCCAGGATCGGCCTCTACGCCCAACTCAGGACCCAGAGGGAGGATGGCCATATTTGACCCTGAGTGACCGCTAATGATGATGACGATATCAGTCAGCAATATGGCACATAGCCGACCACATTATTTTGCTTGCCAGTAAGGCTACATTGCTATTGATTTGTCATGATTCGTCATGTCAGCCTGTTAGTAAGTCTTACATGACATTCAAAACATGGTCAATGACCATTTTTATTTTATCTGATACATGAAGTTGAAATATTGAACTCCAGTGGCCCTGGTTATTGAATTGATAATGAATTCCCATTTTTTGGCCTTTATCAAGATTGTGTTTGACATCCCTGGTCCACACTGAGCCAAGGTCTTGGTGACAACCTCGAACCTGCTATGAAGTAAGTGACCACCCCCGCACAAACACACACACACATGCACACACACACACAGGACAAATGCCAACTAGGTGGTTCCCCTTGATTTGATCTGTAGCCTCTGGCTTGTAAGCCAAACCATGATATCTCTGTGAGGTGTCATCAGCAACATTGATGGAAATGCTAATCGCTTGCTCACGGATGAGAAGTATTTTTTGTCTCGGGTACATTGAGGTCTCCATCTACTGACTCTGGAATTTTGCCAAGTGTTAAAAATATATCGATGAATGTTAATATAGGGATAAACCAATCTGGTCGTGTTGGGCATGGGACTGTTCATGAGTCTGTGTGTGTGTGTGTGTTCATGTTCATAGTGACTATAAGATCCTTCATACCAGTATTACAGCAGAGTCACAATCAAAAGTACTCCAGAAGGCTTCTTGTTATGTGATGTATGTGCTAGGGGTGTCATCACTGACAGATGTGTCTTTGGTCTAAATAACACTGCATGTAATAACTGGGATGGTAAAATGTGAGCAGGGCCAATACATTTTTTTTTCAAGCATCTGTCCTTGCACAGACTAGCTAGTGTCCTACCCCCCTAAAGTTCTTTTCTTTATCATTAGTCACAGTTATACTTTCACAACAACTAGAGATCCAAATAATCAACAGCCAAGAGATACGTCTGAGCAGCAGCCAAAGCATCCTCCATGCTGATGTTATGACCCGCTCCCCACAGTCTTCCATCAGTCACTCAGAACATCATCGACACCTCCAAGCGCCACAGAGCCCCCTTAAAATATCGGCTACTTACTGACATAAGTGGTTTCCTGAGCTGTGTGGTTTACTTTTCAGCGATCGCATATATTTGTATGTAGCCCGTTTACTGCCAGTGACACCTTACTTCCTTGCCACTCGAGTGATTTGTTGGAGTGTAAAATGGGTTCCTCTTTGCTAATTGGAACGGCAGTAAATAGACAGAGAGTTGTAAATTTCACACATTAGCTCTGCACTACACCTACAAATGAGCGGTAACGGAGCCGGACTGGGCCAGCAGTGGTAATGCCCCGTTTGTGGTCAGAGGACACTAATGACATAAATAGATTTACAGTAACAATTATCTGAATTTACAGGTAAAATCTGAGATGGACACATACATTTTGAAAAATTTCTTATCCATCCATCCATCCATCCGTCCATTATCCGAACCACTTATCCTACTCTCAGGGCCGCGGGGATTCTGGAGCCTATCCCAGCAGTCATTGGATGGCAGGTGGGGAGACATCCTGGACAGGCCGCCAGACCATCACACAGGGCCGACACACACACACACACACACACACACACACACACACAAACTCCACACAGAGGATGGACCGGGATGACCCCCAAGGTTGGACTACCCCGGGCTAAAACCCAGGACCTTCTTGCTGTGAGGTGACCGCACTAGCCACCGTGCCGCCAAATTTCTTATCAATGGAGATCATTTAATTAAAATAAAACACTGAGTGTTTAACATCTTTCTTATACTTTTGGATGCACTCACTCACAAGCATTTTTTCTTTGAGAGGTCACACCCCTCTCATCCCCCGAAATCTACTAAGATGGTACATAGGCCACAGCTAAATTTCCGTTTGTGAGTTAGTTCGAAGTCCGTTTCATGAGGTGCCTTGCATCTAAAAACGTGTCGGTCTTTGGTTGGATACTGAAAATGTCATTTGATGTATGACAATGTCCCATCGGTGTACAGAAAATGAATATTTATAGTGATGGACGCTGAGTCACGCGACCGGACACTTGCCGCCGAAGTTTATCTGAAGTCTGGCAGCAGAGGCAGGCCTATAAGACTTCCTCACCCCAGTGTTGCATCTCGCATATAAGCACGGACATGTTGCCTGGCAAAACGGGGCCGCTGACTCTCATCAATCCACCAACCCACCTCTCCCCCTTTCTGTTGATCACACATTGAAGACGGTGTCAAGGTCACGGGTTTCTGTCCGCGCCATTACGCGCTCATAACAGTGTTTGTCCACACGCCTGGCACGGCAGTGGGAACAGATGGCGCGGGTGACACTGTGTTCATAAACAGGCGTACTTAGCCTTAGCGAGAGCAGACATGTGTCCTGAGCACACAGCCCAAAGCCAGATACAGGTGGCGGGAGGCTGAGGAGGGTGGTGACAAACCCCGTCTCTCGCAGGAACGGCGGTCCAGTGTAACGGAATATCACAGAAGGTTGAATGGGTTCATCTGGATACGATGTTTATTGACACATTCAACCTCCTTTGTTTTTCTTACTTGGCTTATTGATCATGCATGAAGACTCAAACATGTGAAATAATCCTTCTCCCAGCAAAATCATTCAACTCAGTGCACTCGTGTTTTATGCGGCCAGAGCAATCAGACCTGGATCATACTGCACCCCGTTGGAGGAGGCACTATTTTTTCTCTAACGCCACATCACGCCTGATTTGTAAATTCATCGATTGTCGTCGAATGGGAGCGGAAGGTAAACAGACGACCCTCTCCGTGTCCAGCGCGCCCCCGTCAACCTGTCCAGCGGTGACGTGGGCCAAAGTTCAACGCCGCGACACCGCTGCAGCGGCACATAATCGGGCCGTATGTCAATAAGCAATACCCCCGTCAACAGCTCTTTGAAGTTGTTGCTGTAATAAAAAAACTACTTGGGCAATTGTCCTAAAAAATACAGTATAACGGTACCATATGGGGACCATACTACAGGCCAAAAGACCATGCGGATCACGGCTAGTACCAAGTTTCACATGGTACTTGTGTAATCTAATGTGTACGATCAATGTTGCTCTCGACGACTGGTAGCTGCTTTGAGGTTCGGATGGTTTATTGTTCTGTTTTGGAGTCAGCGTGTCGGTATCACCGAAAGAGCACGCACAACTCTTGTAAAGGGCAGCTGGATCCCATGTCTGTATCTCAATGCTCTCGCTTTTCCTCTCTCTCTCTCTCTCTCTCTCTCTCTCTCTCTCTCTCTCTCTTTGCAATCCCTTCAAATAGTATGTAGTCAGTAATTGTGGTTCATCATGTCAGCGCTGTTGTTAATGTGATGTGCAATTTCCTTTTTTTATCACGGCCCCTCTTCGCGGACAGTGCCCTCTGAAGACTCAAGTTTCTCAGGACAAAGGTCTAAAAACGATTCGGTTCAATATTGTTTTCGCTGTAGGACGCAGGTTCGTGAAAGTTGTGACTGCCGTTCCTGTTGTTTTCCCAGGCCTGAAACTGTTTTCGCCTCAGACTGCGCCACACCCGCTGGGGACATTTCGGAGTCGGATGCTAAGGGCTCTTGAAAACATAGCTAAGACTGCAAAAGTATGTCCTCTCCCAGGAGACACCGCTTTCTTCCCGAGTTGAGTGGTGTTGTGAATGAATTACTATTACTTTAGCGGGCACCCCAGTTTCCTCTATGTACTATTACGCTCCACAAAACACCGTTGAACTCCTGACACATGCTGCCAGAGATGGGGGGGGGGGGGAGGACCCAATCCCACCGACTCCATTGAAATGCTTTGAAGGTAAAGTGGCCCCATTCAGCTTCTGGAAGAGGTGCTTTGGGAGACACTAGTGAGATGTCTCTCCAGATATATAGAGCTGGAGGAAAAATAAGGGGTTAGTGTGTAATCAAGCGCAAGGACGTTTACACTATTTGTTTTTTTCCTCTGGTTGAGCACAAGAAAAAAAAACACACACACACACCAAAAAAAGAAGAAGAAAGAAGCAGAAAACGAGGCAGAGCAAGCTGAGTGCAATCACATGAGGGAGAAGCCCCACTAACCACTGTCATCATTACGTTCTCAAAATGGCAGATAATAGACTTCTCCCATGCGTGTAAACATTGCATTTCCATAGAAATGGCCTCTTTCTTGCATCTCGGGCGGGTAGTCGTGGGTGAGGGAGTTATGCAGCGCTCACCTCTTAATCCTGTTAGCCGCTCCTGAAACTGCATCAATTCTCCAGCTAAAGGGAGCATATTAAAACAAATATGCAACCAAACCGGCCACCGAGGAAACATGCGTCGACCCCCGAATTGCTAAAATGGTTGCTGTTGTAAATATTACAACTGTTCCGATGGATTTGGTCTCCATCTCATTTATTGTGTTGTAAGGGACATGCAAAGCATTACAACAGGCCTGCTGTCATGGGTGGGTTTTTTTTTTTTTGAGAATTTAGTAACTTGGAGATGGCTGACTTATATCATATATGTACAATAAATTTTAAAGATAAGGCAAGAAGTACAGATCGGGGAAAAAATGAAATTATCCACTCAGGCCAGTGCCTGCAAAATCCCCGTCCATTAAAACACCTGTCTCTTGCACCTCCCCACTGGTTGGCCAAGCAACGTCATTGCAAGGTTTTTTTGGAGAATGAAAACCCCTGAAGTGCTTCACATATTCACTTCAGAATTAGTTTTGGATTCTAACAAATATGTAATTTGCAGTTGTCTCATGTGGGCTTCGCACAAAACCAAAAGTCAGATCGCTGATCAGATTTTTATTACTTACTTGTATGAGTATACTGCATGCCTATATGCATATTTAGAAATGTGCCCCAACAAGTTGTGCAATAATTCAATAATCAAACTTTCTTCTGAAATTTGGTATTGATTTTTTTTTTTTAATTTCCCCCCCTTTTTCTCCCCAATTGTAGCCGGCCAATTACCCCACTCGAGCCGCCCCGGTTGCTGCTCCGCCTCCCTCTGCCGATCCGGGGAGGGCTGCAGACTACCACATGCCTCCTCCGATACACGTGGAGTCGCCAGCTGCTTCTTTTCACCTGACAGTGAGGAGTTTCACCAGGGGGACGCAGCGCGTGGGAGGAACAGGCGCCCCGACCGACCAGAGGAGGCGCTAGCGCAGCGACCAGGACACATACCCACATCTGGCTTCCCACCTGCAGACACGGCCGATTGTGTCTGCAGGGACGCCCAACCAAGCTGGAGGTGACATGGGGATTTGAACCACCGATCCCCGTGTTGGTAGGCAATGGAATAGACCGCCACACCACCCAGATGTGTATTTTTTTTTTTTGACAGAAATTACCACGTCAACCACAATTCAAAATTTGGATATAGGCTAAGGCAACAATAGTGTGATAAATTGCAAGCCTTTGAAATGCTGTGTATGTTGTATATCAGTAGAGTGTGTAATTTGGTAGTGCCATGTGTAATCCAAAGTCAGAGTAAAATATGTTGCAGGGCTAGAATGTAGACTTTGTTAATAAGTGTATCAACAGCCCACCTCGCTCCGGTCTTTTCTCCAAATCATATTCCCTCCATGTTCTGCAGAGCAGCCTCCAAACTCATGATGATAATAAAAAGAAATGTAGGCCAATGAGCGCAACAGACTCATTGACCTACAAGACCAGAGTGAATTTCCATGTTCTGTACGGCTGATTTATTTTATTCATAACAAAAAAATCAAGAACTGTTTGTATAGTTGTGTCTCGTTCATTTACCAATGAATCTCAACTTGGGCTGAATCAAAGAAATGTATGGACTCGGTTGTTGTTGTCATTTAACCTGCCAAATTATGTTAATCCATATCCATAATTCACAACTGGCAATTTTTTTTGCTCGATATACATACCACAGATAATCCTAACTATTAATATGTGCTAAATACCAACCCCAGTCCTTTTTTTAGTCACACAATTCTTGTCCAAATCTACGTTTGTGATGTGCAAAGTCTTTGTCCTTGTACAAAGTAACGTACTGTACTCAATGTGCCGGAAGTACAAAGACATTTAGGATTTTACACAGGAAAATCTACAGCACATACAGTACATTCACACTGCACACATATGCCCTACTAAATGAAACAGTGAATATAGGAAAATACTGGCTTCATGACACTGCAGCTGCAGAGGGGTGGTTCTGGTGCTTGGTCCATCTCAGCAGTAGTTCAGACGTACATAGACCAGTACCACTACCAGCAGCATTATACAGTCTCACAAAACCAATCAATTAAGACCTGTTATATGCTAGGACAGGCGGCACGGTGAGTCGCCTCACAGCAAGAAGGTCCTGGGTTCGAGCCCCGGGGTAGTCCAACCTTGGTCGTCCTCTGTGTGGAGTTTGCATGTGCTACCTGTGACTGCGTGGGTTTTGTCCGGGGGCTCCGGTTTCCTCCTACAGACCAAAGGCATGTAGGTCAGGTGAACCGGCCGTACTAAATTGTCCCTAGGTATGTGTGTGTGTGTGTGTGTGGGGGGGGGGGGGGCATCTTCTAGACATACAAGCTCCTTCAGGCAGAGGCTTTCTAAAATTCAGTAATTACTTGTCAAAATGGACCAGCGCCATACACAAGGAGGTATTTTCTTTACAGGTGTTTGAAAGCCCCCCCCCCCCCCCCATAATTCTGCAGCGGACTGCTGATGTCCAGTAGTGTAAGTAGACACCTCGGTGCTTAGCTACAGCCAGAGCCTAGCCCCTCAGAGGATGCCGAGCCGACTTTTACAAATAGAAAAGTTTCGTATTCCCAAAAAAAGATGTGCCGTTAAATAAACCACACTCAGAGACGAGGATCCGTTTGTCAATCAGTCATCCCCAGAGAGGCGAGGAACGCCGGAGAGAGGACGGACGACGGTACGCAGCGGTTGTCAACCTTAATTGCATCGCACAGCCATGTCAAGGCAGGTTATGTTTTCACACGCGCCGAGCAAATGAGGAGCGAGAGAGGCTGCCAAACCCGTTCTTACCGACGACAAAATGTGAGATGAGGTGGCTGGAAACTGGACCGCCAGCGGGGGGGAGGGGGAGGGGGGGCTCGTGATTAGCATGTACTGTAATTTGAGCCTCAAACTTTGGCTGCACTGGTGACGCGTACGAGATCTATGGCGCTGTGAAGGATGGACGCCTTGGGTCTCATCCGTCCCAATCAGACAACCTTTGACAGGGCCTTGGACGCAGGACTCGGGTGTCTTGGATGCAAGACGTCTTGCGTCTACGACATGCCAGACGGCACTAAGGGGACAACAGATCACACTTAGTCGAGACGCTAACTGCAGTTGCAGCAACGCTACACCTTCAAACACGCCCAGATTACGATCCATTATCCTCACTGAGGGCGCACAGATGGGAGCGGAGAGCGCGGCCCTGTAGGTTAAAGATTACTATTCGAATCAGGCCGGGGCCCAGACCGCAGCTGATGCACTGTCTCGGTAAATAAATCAGGACCCTTGCCCCTCAATTTAAGGAAGACCCCGTTCGTAAACTGGATGGAAAAACGAAACAGATGAACACTCGCCCTGTGCTGTCTGACGCCCACGCCACCCTGATACGGCACGTACGCTCCCCTGACTTTGACTCGTTCCCGTGAAATGAAAGAAAATAATATGTGATCTGGCTATCCATGTCAGCAACGGGCAACGGGAAGGCCTACCCTCGCAGCTCGAATTAGCCCCGGCGACCGGTGAGAAGCTCACCCGTATCAGCAAAGAAAGGGCTTTGCAATCTTTTTCAACTACCCCGGCACCTGCAGAGGGACTATAACTAATCACCGCCGGTCATTAAACCCGCGCCACTGTGCGTTAACCCGCTGTATTACTGAAAAAATAGATTTCTATTCTTGCCGCCCCAGTTGGGGGTCTTTTCCCTCCGAGAGGCCCTGCCGATTTTGAGGCTGCCGTTGTTGAATTCCTCATTTGATGAGTAGCTGGGTGGTAGGCTTACAAATCCGCCGCAAACAGTTTTCAAAAAAGTGGATTTGGTTTTTTTGGGGGTTTTTTTGCGCCGTGCTTCCTCGGCTTCAGCTTGTGGGTCAGCGTATCCGAGCTTCCCCGTGTGCCTCGTCTACCTCATCATATTCCCACGGCACGAGGAGTGCCGGGAAGCAAACGAAACCACCGAGTGTTAAAAAGCCAGACCGGGTCAAGTCCTGCGCTGGTGCTGAATATCTCTGGCAGACCTTTTTAGTTACCGCTCACATTTTCTGTCTGGCTTCACCTCACCACCCCCGAGGCCGTGCTCGCATTTTCGGCTTTTGGTTGAAAAACACGGGCCGCCTCGACTGCGTTTTGGCGCTAATGTGAAATTAAGAAGTGGGTGAAGCGTGCTCTGTGTCCACCCTGGCCAACTGTAGTGGCTGAGACTGTCAGCAAACAACACTCAGGCCCGAAGCTCAGACAAGCGCCATAAGGTCACAACTGTTATTACCTTTCTGCTGGCGCCTCCCCGGTGTTCAGTTTGGCTGGCTGGCATCGGGGATGAGCTGAGCTGCCGTCATCACACCAAACCCCGTCTTACTGCTTGGTGACTATCTGGCTCCTTAAAAAAAAACACTCAGCTCCAAAAAAAAAGAAAACACACCACACTGTCAAAGCCCCGCTCCCTGTTTCCCTCAATAATAATAATAATAATAAAAAAGAAACTAGCATTCTGGAAAAAAGTAAAATAGTCACACACCCTAACTAGTGCTTTAGTAATGATTCAATGAGTATCTATCTATCTATCTATCTATCTATCTATCTATCTATCTATCTATCTATCTATCTATCTATCTATCTATCTATCTATCTATCTATCTGTCTGTCTGTCTGTCTATCTATCGATTGATCAATCCCACTATCTATCTATCTATCTATCTATCTATCTATCTATCTATCTATCTATCTGTCCGTCCGTCCGTCCGTCTATCTATCTATCTATCTATCTATCTATCTATCTATCTATCTATCTATCTATCTATCTATCTATCTATCTATCTATCTATCTATCTATCTGTTTGTCGGTTTATCTATCTATCTATCTATCTATCTATCTATCTATCTATCTATCTATCTATCTATCTATCTATCTATCTATCCATCTATCCATCCATCCATCCATCCATCCATCCATCCATCCATCCATCCATCTATCTATCTATCTATCTATCTATCTATCTATCTATCTATCTATCTATCTATCTATCTATCTATCTATCTATCTATCTATCTATCTATCTATCTAGTTTATTATTTTTCTTAACTTTTTCATCTTCCGTTTTGTTCATTCTCTATTTCCACTGTGTTCAGTTTAGGGACACAGGGTGCCACCTCCTGTCCCAGAAGGCACTGGGCATACGGCAGAGAGACACATTAACTGAAGGACAGTCCATAGCAATCGTGCAGACACAATTTAGAGTCCCCCATTACAACTCATGTGTGTAATGTGTGTACATGCATGTCTTCGTCTGCAGGAGGAAATAGCAGTGTCCACGGCGTAGCCGCTCAAACGGAGGATGGGAAATGGAGTAACAACGTCGTCCACCAAATCACTGTGCTGACTCATTCACCCTCAGGCACACAGACCATTTGAAGCATACTGTTGTTTTTGTTTTCTTTTCATTTGGCTACCGGCTTTGTGAGAATGTCAGCACATCATCGTGTAATGAATCCAGTCCAAGATGCCTCTGCAATACAAAAGATATTTCCAATTAAGTGTCTCCAATATCTTAGACTTAATCCTCCTCACCCGTTGTTTCTCCAGAGCACGAGGCAAACCTTGGTCACACCTTGCCTATTCCTTGCTCAGACAACACGTTTCCTCATCTAAAAGCACCCCCCCCCTCCTTACAGGTGTGAATTTGCCATGGCCAAAACCTGCACACTTTAGTTA
The DNA here is from genome assembly GCF_029633865.1 of Lampris incognitus. Taxonomy (NCBI): domain Eukaryota; kingdom Metazoa; phylum Chordata; class Actinopteri; order Lampriformes; family Lampridae; genus Lampris; species Lampris incognitus. The sequence continues at coordinate 14,943,523 of NC_079218.1, forward strand.
CTGACCTTCAGCACACTCGCTCCATCTTCCAAATGTATTTTCTGAAGTGATTCAGTCGAGCTCCGCAGCTGCTGAGCTTTTATCCAGTCAGTCGCCAGAACAAGTGCTGTACTTATTTATGCTTGTTCTCTCTGTCAGACACTGTTAGCATTAGCGCCAAGCTAACTTTTTAAGCATTGCTGAATGACTCTGTTGGACAAGAAAGGCAACTTAAAAGAACTCCCTCCCATGCAATGCTACACTTAAGAAACTATACAGCCTCCTAACTGTTTCTAAACATACAATGCCAATTAGTCATTTCCTCCGAATGAGCTAATCATCAATAATATCATAAATGAGATCATAAATCATAAAATCATAAGCTATCATAAATGATAAATGCCCTGCATTTATACAGCACCTTTCTAGTCTACCGACCACTCAAAGCACTTCATGCCTCACATTCACCCATTCACACCCATTCATACACTGATGGTGGAGGCTGCCATGCAAGGTGCCAACCTGCGCATCAGGAGCAGTTGAGGGTTCAGTGTCTTGCTCAAGGACACTTCGACATGCTCTCCGCAGGAGCTGGGGGTCGAATCGGCAACCTTCTGATAACTAGACAGCCTGCTCTACCTCCTGAGTATATAGTACCTATAGCAGCTTGATAATGGGTGTCTTGTGTCAGCAGCTGATCAGACAGAGCATTGGGCCCAACTCTACTTTTGACCTTTGTGTGCACTTTTGACTTTATCGTTGCAACAGCTGAACTTGCTCTTTATCTGTGGGGATCATTTTACACCCTCTTCCCAAGCTATGGCAGGATTTTGCGACGATGAATGAAATGACTTCCTAGCCTCTGACACTAAAGGTGGTTCTTAATTTTCCTCGTCTCACTTTGACGCCTTTTTTAGATCAGTTTTCCATTCGGCAAGCAGACTGTCTTTTTCAGAATTTGCCAAATCATCTATATATATATATATATATGGACTGAAAGATGCCTACCCTTCCCCTCTCACTTTCCCTACCCACAACCCACCATGGTGTCCTATTATCCCCATCGACGGTGAATTTTAGTAAATGTGTGTGTCTGTGTGTGTGTGGGGGTGGGGTATGAAGGGGTAAGCACCCCTCCATATTTTCTAAATACTGTCATGCTGTGAAGCATATTTGTCTATCTCGGAGACAGGTTTTAACCGGATTTTTGAAGACAGTTGGTACTCTGAAGAAATCAACTGCTCCCACAGAAGGTTATATGGTGCTGTGCCAAATTGATTTTCAGGACTTGAGATGAAATAAAGACACCTTCCTCTGTTTTTTTTTTTTGTGTGTTGCTTACTGATTCTGGTGCCATATTATGCTTGTGTATTATAACACTCTCGCAGTCCTGGAACTCCCACATACGGCACAGATGTCCCATGCCACAAAGTAAATCATATTACTTTTGAAATTATTGTAATGTTAGTGATGTCAGTGTTTCCTTCATTCAGTAATTGACCATTAATGTGAATTCCTGGTAGTATCATAATATTTGCTGTTAGTAAAAAGGTTGACGGCAATGACAAAACAGAATTTTAATCACCCCCTTCTGAGAAATGGACAGTTGCTGCATCATGTAATAGACCTCAGATAGGCGAAAAAAATAAGGTGAAATATAAGTACAATAAAGGAAAGTGGAATAAAACATCGCACAAAAAGGCAGAGTAATACATGAGGCGTGTTAACAAGCATGCTATATTATGAGCACTGTTTGCAGCCCTAGCATTAAAACCAGCACAGCTTTTTTCAACACATTTATGAAGAATGGCTCTATAACTAGCCGAGTGGGATATTTAGAGATAGAAGCAGTTTAATTTGGATGGGGTGGGGGGGGGGTATGAGAAGATGTTTGTCAGGAAGGATTTCAAGACCACCTGAGAAAATGTACGAGGCACGCAGTTCTTGCTTCACCATCTACCATTCAAAAAAAAAAAGCACCTCACCATTGATTCCTTCAGGGCACCTGAACAAGAACGTGTTTGCATTAGTAGACTAAAGAAGATTTAATGAGTATCCGTAGGAAATGAAAACCATCCCCGGTAGCTACACCCTCCAGATCTCCGCTGTATATACAGATGCCTCCATAAGGATGTGTGCGTCCTACTTGCACAGCACGGGAAAAAACAAGTGTGTGCTTTCACTTCCCATTGAAGTGAATTTTCAAATGGGGTTGGACCAGCGGGTAGCCCCAAACAGTACAAAAAGCACGGAGAGCTGGAGGATGGTGGATGCAGATGCCACTGCCGAGGACGCTCAGCAGCTCTGCAACTGCTTGTCATTGGTAACTGTGATTTCACTGGCCAATAGACGCTGGACTTTATAATGCTGTTCACAACTAGGTGTCTTTTTTTTCCTTTTCTTTCCCAGACTGCACCCGCTCTTATTTTTCTGTCCATTTTCTGCTAATCTGGGCCTGAATTTCCCAAGGTGTCTCACTTTTTCCATCAAGTGTGATGGCGTGAGGCGTAATAAAAATGGCCAGATACATAAGTGAGCATTTTTACAGTACTGAAGCCAATTTCATCCAACCTCCCACTCTTTTGCCCTGCTGCCATAAAAGCCTACATTGCAAATACAATGGTGGTGGCTATGTCTGCACTGCACTACTGCCCCCTATATATGGACTGTGGTACACCCGCCACAATGGAGAAATATTGCTTTTATCCTGCACACAGTTAAGTGCATGAAGAAAGGGTCTTGTCATAAAGCATTGCCTACGCCAAAACGCATAACACAATTTCTATCTCTACCCTTCCATCAGTTTCAAAGCCATGTCGGTGATGTTTATTCTGTATTTTTTCGATATCAAAGAGTATAGACATATACTTCAAATTCATGGATTTCATGCCATTTGTTCCAAATAGCCCACAAGAGCCAAAAAAAAAACCCGACAACAGCCTCCGCCGTCCTCGGCAGCCACTAGACAGACACACGCCGGAGCGGAGAGAAAAGTTGGTACATAACATATTGTGTGTCGAGCACTCTCCTGACTGCAAACGAGACAAAGGAATCAATCCTGCACATTTGCATTTCCCAGGAGGGTTGCCACTCACTGCACAGCTCGCCGTGTAAGAAGGCAGAACCTGCGGTGGCCTGATGTATGAAAATATGTTTATTATTTTTCCGCCGGCTGCAGAAAGAACAGCTAGGCTTATATAGATTTCCAATCCCTGCATAATCAGAGGAAGCGATTTCTCTTGAATAAGGAAAAAATGTTGATTTCCTCGAGATAATATATTTATGGTGCTGTTACATTTCAGCCATACTGCATGGGCTTGAAGGTACAGTACTATCTAACTGATGCTGATGCCCTAACTTGTTATAAGCCTTCTAAAAAAGCAAACTCAGCCAGCCTCAGCTGACAATTAGGAGAGAAAAGTAGATAAAAGATGTGTAAAGTGCAGGATGATGAAGTGTAGGTGAATGCTGGACAAATAAACAGTACCAGTCACTGACTGCACTAGTTTTCACATGTGCCACCCAGGGAAGAAGGTGGAGGTGTTGTGGTTTGCTTGAGAAAGTGATCAGTTCTTGCACATCAAGGAGGGAAAAGATGGGGCAGAAATGAGGGGGAGGGGGAGGGGGAGGGGAGGGGAGGGGAGGGGGGCTTGCGCTGAATTTAGCAGCAAATGCTAATAAGGTAAAGCTTGAGCTGTTCGAGGGGCTTAAAGCAGCTTTCAGATGAAGAGAGACTCAATTTGACTGCAGCTTTCGGCTTTCAGCATTTTTTTTTCTTACTAAAATCTGGAGGAGCTTAGAGATTCCCTAACATATGACAAAGAGAATGAAAGGAGATATAGCTTTGTGGATAGGCATAATTTGAGGCCAGCAGCTTAGGCTGAGTACCTAATGTGTAATGGTGGGAGCCCATTTGGGCCGAGGATGAGGGAACTATTACATTCCTGGCTGATGCTATTTTGCACAACGTTAGCGTTAACGCGCCGACCATTTTCTTCAGGAGATAAACACTGACTCAATCTGACACCGAATCTCATGCACAGTCTGCAAACAGATTACACATATAACTTCAGAAAACCTCTCCAAAACCACGGAGACGGTAAATGGCACCGAGGCAGTGGTGTGACGTGAGCCCTGACTGATTTGCATGGCTTTTTTTTTCTTATCTGTACTTTGAATAAATAAATAAATAAATAAATAAAAGAAATATATATACAGTGGTGTGAAAAAGTGTTTGCCCCCTTCCTGATTTCTTATTTTTTTGCATGTTTGTCACACTTAAATGTTTCAGATCATCAAACAAATTTAAATATTAGACAAAGATAACACAAGTAAACACAAAATGCAGTTTTTAAATGAAGGTTTTTATTATTAAGGGAAAAAAAATCCAAAGCTACGTGGCCCTGTGTGAAAAAGTGATTGCCCCCTAAACCTAATAACTGGTTGGGCCACCCTTAGCAGCAACAACTGCAATCAAGCGTTTGCGATAACTGGCAATGAGTCTTTTACAGCGCTGTGGAGGAATTTTGGCCCACTCATCTTTGCAGAATTGTTGTAATTCAGCCACATTGGAGGGTTTTCGAGCATGAACCGCCTTTTTAAGGTCATGCCACAGCATCTCAATCGGATTCAGGTCAGGACTTTGACTAGGCCACTCCAAAGTCTTCATTTTGTTTTTCTTAAGCCATTCAGAGGTGGACTTGCTGGTGTGTTTTGGATCATTGTCCTGCTGCAGAACCCAAGTACGCTTCAGCTTATGGTCACGAACAGATGGCCGGACATTCTCCTTCAGAATTTTTTGGTAGGCAGCAGAATTCATGGTTCCATTTACCACAGCAAGTCTTCCAGGTCCTGAAGCAGCAAAACAGCCCCAGACCATCACACTACCACCACCATATTTTACTGTTGGCATGATGTTCCTTTTCTGAAATGTTGTGTTACTTTTACGCCAGATGTAATGGGACACACACCTTCCAAAAAGTTCAGCTTTTGTCTCGTCAGTCCACAGAGTATTTTCCCAAAAGTCTTGGGGATCATCAAGATGCTTTCTGGCAAAACTGAGATGAGCCTTTATGTTCTTTTTGCTCAGCAGTGGTTTTCGTCTTGGAACTCTGCCATGCAGGCCATTTTTGCCCAGTCTCTTTCTTATGGTGGAGTCTTGAACACTGACCTTAACTAAGGCAAGTGAGGCCTGCAGGTCTTTGGATGTTGTTGTGGGGTCTTTTGTGACCTCTTGGATGAGTCGTCGCTGCGCTCTTGGGGTGATTTTGGTCGGCCGGCCACTCCTGGGAAGGTTCACCACTGTTCCATGTTTTCGCCATTTGTGGATAATGGCTCTCACTGTGGTTCGCTGGAGTCCCAAAGCTTTAGAAATGGCTTTATAACCTTTTCCAGACTGATAGATTTCAATTACTTTGTTTCTCATTTGTTCCTGAATTTCTTTGGATTGCAGCATGATATCTAGCTTTTGAGGATCTTTTGGTCTACTTCACTTTGTCAGGCAGGTCCTATTTAAGTGATTTCTTGATTGAGAAGAGGTGTGGCAGTAATCAGGCCTGGGTGTGGCTAGAGAAATTGAACTCAGCTTTCCAAAGATGTGATAAATCACACTTAATTTATGTTTTGACAGGGGGGGGGGGGCAATCACTTTTTCACACAGGGCCATGTAGGTTTGGATTTTTCTTTTCCCTTAATGATAAAAACCTTCATTAAAAAACTGCATTTTGTGTTTACTTGTGTTATCTTTGTCTAATATTTAAATTTGTTTGATGATCTGAAACATTTAAGTGTGACAAACATGCAAAAAAATAAGAAATCAGGAAGGGGGCAAACACTTTTTCACACCACTGTATATATATATATATGTATATATATATATATATATATATATAATGTGTGACATAGCAGGAACAGTTACAGATAAACCATGCAAATTCATCTTTGTACATAATTATAATTATAATCATTATTACTATTATTTTGTTGTTATTATTAGAAAACATTGTATGCTGTATAAACAAGTGAATGATCAGGGATCAGGAACATTTATTTGTCGTTTCGTTTCATGCGCTTGTGTACAGGAAATAATACGAACTATCGTTTCTCCCAGCCCACAGCAGTGCAACACAAGGACAAAAACACATATCCAAACTACAAGAACACAAAAATCCAAACTACAAAAAAACTACAAAAACACATATAGCCAACACACACACACACACACACAGATATATATATATATATATATATATATATATATAATGTCACTATCCAAGAGAGCGAACACCAGCCAGGATGACTGTTGGAACTGCCGGTCTGCATGGGCTAGCAGTTAGCTTAGCTTTGTGTCCTTTCAGACCGCGCCTTGTGCTTCCTCTTTGGGCGCAGCTCCAGGCAGGGCTGTGGTCCTTGGGCCCACCGGACGCAGCAGACCAGGCTCCCCAGCTGATCCAACGCCAGCTCTCCCTGCCAGACACTCTCGACGCACCTCCCCGCAGTCCACATGACAACACCAAAAACACCACAGTCAACGCCAGCCGAAGCCACCGCCAGACCGCCCTCAGTTTTATCGGAGCTGCCGGTCTGCATGGGCTAGTCGTTAGCTTAGCCTGCCTTGCTTCCTCGTCCTGTAGGACCGCACTCAGTGCGGGGCCGGGCAGGGCCGTGGTCCCTAGGCCCACAGGTCGCAGCAGACTATGCTCCCCCAGCCAATCCTGCGCCAAGTCTACTAGCCATCAAATGAAGACAACTTAGATGCAGACGTGGACGAAGACATAATGGACCCACAATTACAAAAGTAAACCCATGACCCATTGAGTTACCATCATTGCGGCCGAAATGCAAAGGCTACATAAGGAGTTGGGTCTAACCCTAACCTCCATCACAGGTTTTGGAGGAGATGATGTTCAGGATGTTCATTTTGTTGGCGTGGTATTCCTGTGCAAATTTTAGTAATGCACCGGTTGAACTGATGTATGTGTGGAACATGCTGACCCCCCCCCCCCAACACGGAAGAAAGAAATGTCATCCAAACGCCTCCCCATACAGTAGTATTATCTCTGCGCGAACCTGATCGATATCTGGATTCTAAATGACTTAACTCCTTATTTTGGAGGAGCTGCTCCTCTCATGACAGAGGATCAAGAAAATATTGATTTTCTGATCAAATTTAACATTTGGGGTTTTGCTCTAGCTCATGTCATAGCGGGTCTCTGAAATTAGAAAGTGGTGTGCTAGCCAGCTGTGCACAGTGTGGCTGTTCGTGCAATTCAGCCTATTCGTTCTATTCTGTAGAAATAATGGTGGTTTAATTGTGGATGTATTTCAGGGTAGAAGTGATGGAGCCCACATGGATTGAGAAACTAATGATCTCATTTTGGAACGGTGCATAGGATTAGGGTTGTTGGGAGGCCTCTGCTGAGTTGTGAATAAGAATGAGAGTCAATATCAATATCGCTTTGGGGAAGTTGTCTGGGGGGGACTTTGTCAGTGCTACTTTGTTTTGTTTATTTATTTATTTATTTTATGTTATTACTTTTTTAATCCCTGTGGGAAAATTCTTCCTCTGTATTCAACCCATCCTAGCTGTGTAGCTAGGAGCAGTGGGCAGCCGCCATGCAGCACCCGGGGACCAACTCCAGTTCGTCTCGCCATGCCTCAGTCAGGGGCACAGACAGGAGTATCAACCCTAACATGCATGTCTTTTTTGATGGTGGGGGAAACCGGAGCACCCGGAGGAAACCCACGCAGATACGGGGACAACATGCCAACTCCACACAGAAAGGACCTGGGATTACCCCCCCCCCCCAGGTTGGACAACCCCGGGGTTCGAACCTAGGACCTTCTTGCTGTGAGGCGACAGCGCTAACCACTGCGCCACCCATACGATTGTCTATCGGACTTCCGGACCAATGAAAAGCCCTCCATACCTCCAACAATGACAACACACAGCAGCAACAACACAACGTCACCTTTGATGGTCGTGCGTCTCGAGAAACTCATCGAGGTATCGATGACGGGAACTGTGCAGGCTCCTGTGAATGACAGCGACTGGTTTTACCTCACTTTAGTTTGCTGCAGTTCAGATGGGGGGGGGGTCTCTGTACATAGTCTCTTACACAAACATGTAGGGCCATCAGAAGACACCCGTGTGCACCTTACCTCTCTACCAGGGAGCTAACTCGTCCCAGACACTGTCGATATGAATCTGCTCTCAAGCATGACATTAAAACAAAGCCACGCCATGCGCACTTCACAGCGGGGGGACGCCACCGCCAAGCGCAGGTAAGCGCCGCTTTTGGTCCCCATAGCAACACCCCCGCTGCTTATTCTAATCAGATTAAATTAACCTTAATACACACTGCACCCCAGGGTGTTAACTCACTGCTCTATCTCCCCGACGAAAACTTCTCCACGTCCCCCGCAGAATGACAGCCGAAGAGCCCCGGTGGCTAACTTGGGCTGACACAGAGGGATTGACGAAGGTTTCTGGTGTCAGGACGACTTAAACAAAATAGAAATGTGAGTTGTCCATTCGCAAAACTCAAGAGGAATGACTGGAATCTGAAATAATGATGTGTTCTATTTTGGGAACTCTTACTAGATAACCACTCGAGGGAAGGAAGCTGTCATATTGACTGGTCACATGCAGGAAAGGGTTGCATTAGAAATAAAATCATGACCATAAAGGAGCTAGTGTGGGAAATAATTGATCCTTCTTGGTGCAACAGGGATGTATAATCTTGCGCTGGTCTACTTTCAGCTCTGCCTTGTTTGTCGCTCATCCTCTCGCCACATTTTACCACTCAGTCTCCGCATCTTATTTATCTCGAAAGTAGTCACATGTTTGAACAGAGACAACCATTCTTTTAAAATGCTTCCCCAAACTAATGGGATGATAATGTAAAATCTCTGGCATCCATTCCCATTGGACAATGGTGTCAGGCTTACCTTTGGCCCACTCTAGCTATAGAAAAAAACAAAAAACAAAACAGCATAAATATGAAAAATAAACAACAGCTAAGCAACGTCAAATGAAGTCAAAAGGGTTGCCAACAGAGAGGGATTAGATAGTGCTTGGCACTACCAGTAAGACTTAGGGGCATCGTGAATGCATCTAATTATCCGTGGAGGAGCATTGCATAGATAGTATCTGTAGCAGGAGGCTGGTCATTTTATATGTAACACTGGGGTCGTCTCACTGCATGCTGAGATATTTCTCATGAAATATTCATCTTAATACAGAATGACCTATTTAATATTACAACTTAGCCAGTGGACGGCTTCTAGTCTTCATAAACTCCCCCCCCCCCCCCATCGATAGTGACAGGCTGATATGGGCTCACAGCATGCTTCCTGCAATCTCAAACACTGTTTTCTAACAGACTTCACCTCTCGCTGAAGGAAAAAAATGTTTTATTCAGATATTTGTTTATAATATGCTATTTTGGGACATGCTGAATGCATTTGAATATTATTATAGCATGTATATTCAATGCATTACTGTGACACATCACATATATTGAAAATAGCAGGACTTACTTCCTGTTACAGAATTTTGATTAGTAGTTGATATTGACAGACTCACTGATAGAGATTGCAATGTAAATAGGCTAAGGCAACTGTTAAGGATAATTTCCACAGACAATAAACTTGTAAGAAATACAACTGCTTCATGGTAGACGACAAACTGTTTGTTGTTGTGTTATAATGAGAGCTATGAAATGTTAGCTCTGTAGCTTGACTGAGGGCTCTAGTAGGGACACTTTAAAGGCTCCTGTAAACTCTGGAGTTGTCACGTCCTTTTCAGTGTGTCCATGCCAACTTGCATCCACAATAGTCAGTAGCAAGTGCTGCTCACTTACATTAAAATCAACACGTCTGCACTTTGAGGCAGATCAATTTATGCCATCTATTTATTCATTTGTTCGACTCTAGTCTTTTTATCTTGTGGTTCCTGGTGTGTATTTTTGTCTGCTGAGAGAGCGTGTCTGAACGAACGCGGCGGATAAAGGGTTCTGGTTCTGATCGTTTTTAGATATGAGAAATACAAATCCACCGCTCGTGACACATGTATGCAGATTAGAAACACTGGCGTATTTACAGTTAAAGTAATGTGGATGAATTGATGACAGAGACCATCTTTCTCTTATTGCCAAGCCTGCGTCCCATACACCACACTACCAACAGGCGTGGCTTTTATTTTGACAACACTCATAAAAATCCATCGTGACCCCCCCTCCCCCACGTCACATCAGGCGACGTTAGTCTAAGTCACGGTCCTACAGCCAGTAAGCGGTCTTCCATCTAGTCCCGGGTCAAACCCCCACACAGACAACACATCCAGACACGAACACCCCGTCACTAAAACAACGATTCCAACCCGAACATCAACAGTCCCATGAGCACTCGCGCCCCCTCAGCGCAGAACCGCCGATAGCTGGAGCGACTGCCTCCTCAGGTCGCTACAGGGTACTACAACAGCGCGTTAAATCTGACGTCACACACAACTTCTACAGTAAAACAAAAGTTAGAGTAAGTTCACGGAAAACAAACAAACAAACAAACACTATGGTGGTGGGGTGCGGCGTAGCGTCGGCTGTAGGCGGAGAGGGAGCAGCGGTTAGCCTCGGCTCCGCCCAATCGACAAACTGCATATATATATATGGTAACGTGCATGGATAAGAAGACACGCTGGCCGCTGGCTGGCGGGTCTGACCCTTTAGTCGAGCGGTTAGCGATGCCTCCTGCGGTGCGGGCGATACGGGTTCGCTTCCCGGCCGCGGCAGTTCCAGTGGTTGCGTTGTCCCCCGAATTCGCGAGCGATGACAGGTGGGAAAACAGCTGCTGGAGACGCTGCGAGAGAGAGGAGCCACGCGCTGTTCTGAGAAAGTAGAGCGAGACGGCGGCTCGTGCGACAAAACCCGCCTTTCATCCGCAAGCACCCCCCCCCCACGGCAACAGCCTTGCCACGAGCACGTTTAAAACTGGGGGTTAGGGTCACGCCTCTTGGTGAAGAACGATTCAACATGGTGGATGCCTACTAACATGGGGGTCCCCTAGTTCAACAGTCTCTCAACTTGGGGCTACGACTCTGCTGCCCCCAAAATCAGGTGGATCGACACAAGAGAACCAGAAATAGATACTTGCAGCTCTGTAGCGTCACGTTTCATTTCAAAAATAAAAAGTGACACCAAACACACAATACAGTCCACTTGCAGGAGAGGGGTACATTCCTGCAGTTTTAGTAAGAGTGGCGCTTTTTTTCCTTTTTGCCTCATTCAGAGGAAAGTTAATTTTTTTCAGACCTGCAGCAACATAGATTGGCGGGGGGGGGGGCATAAATTCCACATGCTTTCACGGAAGGCTGTGAGTGATTGGTTCAACACCTTCATACAGAGAAACGAGGAAATGTCTGCACATACCCTCCAGATCACAAGACATGCCAGTGTAGTGAGACTCGGCAGGCCGAAGTGGAATCGATATTTTCATGTTTTCAGAGAGCAACTGAAGGCTGTGGTTTAAATGTCTAATATGACTGGGGCGTATTGGGAATGTTCAACTGCAACAGCCTGGGGGCCAAGGAAACCCATCTGGCTGGGAAAATTACAGGCACCTTTCTCTACCCTTTGACATTCAACTGCTCCATTAAGAGAGATTTCCATATTTGTTTCCCCCCCCCCCCCCTGCCTTGCTGGAAAACACTGGCCTACTCACTTTCGCCAAGAATTAATGCCATCGTTATTCTGTTCGTCCCGTATTGTCTTCCATTTCTTTGTTTTTGAATAAAGATTCACAGCTGCTGCTGAAGCAAGCCATTCTCTTTCGGTTTATATTTTGCCATTAGGATGAAAGGCTTCCAAGCAACTTCATCTTATTTGTACAAGCTTGATTTTTTTAAGTGTATTTCTTTTTCTCTGCGAGCAGGTAACAGATATATCTTAATACTAAATCAAAAATGTACATTAGGAGTCTGGCGTTTGCCCCAACACTTTAAGTTGCACTGCCCTCTAGTGGCCGAAAGCAGTACATTTGAGTGCATTCTGGTTGAAAAGAGGATGAGCGTCACTGAAGAGCACCGTCCTTATCAAATGACTCTCTTACAAATTATATTGTGATTCAATGTACCGCCAAGCTTCATTTCAGTCTGTCTATCATCTACCCTGGTTTATTTCTCTGTGCTTACAACACACACACACACACACACACACACACACACACACACAGACACACACACACACAGCCGTCATGCTAAAAGGTAAAATATTTGACCAAACTATATCCATTAATATCAGCTGTGTCCAAAGGATAACTGTGTCGTCAGTTCTTTGATACTGTAAGACGAGAAAAACAATCTAAATTGTGTTTGCTGCATCTAAGGAAAAACAAAAAACAAAATTCAAACCTACCGAGTAGAATTAGTTGTAGTATTATGTCAAAGTCCAAGTCAGAAAGGGCACAACTCTATTCTCTGTGAGTTGTGTCCACTCTGACTTGGACACTGACACGATGCTAAAAGTTTCCGTACCCAAATCGCCGTCTGCTGGGTGCAATACTCCAAAATATTGTATTTATCATAAAATGTGATCAATGCAGAAATGTGCATAACAGAAACGTGATGACTTGATCACGGGCTGGCATACAAAGATACACATTTTAAGGGAGGGAAGAAAATAGGCCGAGGACCGTTTGTTGCGCTGCAGCTGATGAATGCTGCCATCTGCTGGCGATAAGCGATCATCAACATAACAGCATTTCACACACCTTTTAAACAAGGCTCATGCGGCGCTTTACTGCCTGTATACTTCTGAAACCAACGTGTAATTTTCATTCAATGTTCATGAGTTTCTGCTGATAATCAAACACACTGCCCACTGTGGATGATGAGCACAGCCACCTGTTTGGTCCTAACTACTCCAACACTAAAGGCAGCGCGGACATTTTAACTCGAGGTTTGCGTCCAATTCCCACCGAGCCGTGCTGACTAAAACACCGAGGAGGAGAAGAAGAACCGAAGGGACATACTGCAGTGTTAAAAGTGCATGTCGCTGGTACGGCTAACCCCCCCCCCCTAAGGTGGCAGTAGACAACTATTTTGCTTTACCTTATCATTATGAAGTAAATGTGACGGTACAGTGTAATGGCAATAGAACAATGACACTGTAACGGGTTATTTTCTTGCCCGGTGCGGGATTCGGTACGGGGTGTACTGCACCACAAGGCGACATCACTAACCGCTCGGTTAAAGGGTCAGACCCGTTAGCTAGGGGCTAACGTGTCTTATTAGTAGTTTACAGTCGTCACCATCCCCGGAAGCGCGCCCTCGCGCTTTGTTATTCCCGCGCTCCGAAGAGACTTCTGAGGATCTGCACACTTCCGGATCCCACCGCTGCCACCAATGTAACCGGTTATTTTCTTGCCCGGTGCGGGATTCGATACGGGGTGTACTGCACCACAAGGCGACATCACTAACCGCCAGCGGCTTCTTTTCACCTGACAATGAGGAGTTTCGCCAGGGGAAAGAAGCGCGTGGGAGGATCACGCTATTACCCCCCCACCCCCCCCTAACAGGCACCCCGACCGATCATAGGAGGCGTTAGTACAGCGACCAGGACAAACACCCACACCCGGCTTCCCACCCGCAGACGCGGCCAACTGTGTCTGTAGGGACGCCTGACCAAGCCAGAGGTAACAAGGGGATTCGAACCGGCGATCCCCATGTTGGCAGGCAATGGAATAGACCGCTACACCCAATCGAGCCCAAGGCTCGATTTATGGCAAAAGGACGCGTGTCAACCATTGCGCAACCAAAATAGGG